>NC_092630.1:50462236-50771354 GCF_039555335.1 Amphiura filiformis | reverse complement strand
ACATGTGTAAATATGCAAATAAATCAGGTTTGAAAAAAATTAACCAATTTTATATTATAAGATCGTACATTATGGCTTTAAGCTTAACATTAACATTTGATTATAGTTAAGGATGATAATGAAATAAAGGAAACTGGCTAAACCCCACGAATGGCATCTCTATATTTTAGTATATTAGGCCTATTATTTGCCTGTTATCGTAAAGTAAAAAAATAAATATCAGTGTCATGATACATCAAAGTTTGTGCTATAGTGATGCAAAATTGGGTGTGCACAACTAGTCAAAAACCTGCACGTACAGGCTGAGTCAAAAAGAAGTAAACTCATGTTTGAGGGGCTGTAACTCGAGATCTGCAAAGAATCTGCTAAAAATAAAAATACCACTGGAAAGAGCAAATTCTACACGTCTAAATAAAAAAAGAACTCTTGTACCTGTTTCCAGCAAACTAAAGTTATACTCATTTGAATACAACCACCCATTTTGTAGCTGCACACGGCTGATTAATTTTCATCCATTTCAATTTCGACGACTCAGCAAAGTGCTAACAGGATTTATTGTTGAAAAGACAACTTTTGCTTTTAATTAATATTCAACAAAGTCCATGACGGTACTATAGTTTGTAGGGATATCAATTCAAGTCTTTACGAACGATCCGGCAGAAGCTTGATTGGGGCCCGGGGATTGGGGAATGTTGGGTAAGGGATTGAGCTGATCTTTGGTCTTGCTGTAACGCAAGTCTAACTCTAGCCATGTTTACTTGTGATGTAGCAGTTCGTGGTCTGCCTGAAGCTTCCGGCTGTCTGTTCCTTAGTGTCACATGCACATTCAGCTTGTTCACATTCTTATATACTGCTCCCTTACATGAAACCCGGTTAACTGTAGGAAATTGGAGACGAAAAAGACGCTGAACGCCAGTGGGACTCTTAGTTTCATGGTACTTCGTCGACAGAAACGTGCGCTCCCGTGCGGTAAATTGTGGTGCCATGTTGTCATTTGGCCCGTTTTATTATAATGTAGTGCAATGTGGTAAAATTCATATTGAAAAGAGCCCTTTAACATGTAGGAATTATTGATCGAAACTACACCTGCCTTCATTTGAATATCGCACCTTACCAATCAATATAATAGGTAGGCCCCGACTTGGGAAGTGAAACCGTGTGCAGCTACAAAAATGGGTGGTTGTATTCAAATGAGTATAACTTAAGTTTGCTGTGAGCAATTGCAACAATTCTTTTTTTTATTTAAACGTGTAGAATTTGCTCTTTCCAGTGGTATTTTTATTTTTAGCAGATTTTTTACAGATCTCGAGTTACAGCCCCTCAAACATGAGTTTACTTCTTTTTGACTCAGCCTGTATATATAGAGCTTACGCTATTGAAGAAAATCTGTGTTTTTTTTTCTTTTTTAATGGAAAAAACATGCGTCACGGGTGATTTTCTGTTTTATTGCCTTATGGTAGCCTACGTCATGTGTTTTTGATAGTTTTGCACCTATTTCTGCCGCGTTATAATTAGTGATACGTTTTTCTCTCCCTCCCTCCTTCCTTCCTTCCTTCCTTCCTTCCTTCCTTCCTCCTTCCTTCCAGCCTTCCTTCCTTCCTTCCTTCCTTCCTTCCTTCCTTCCTTCCTTCCTTCCTTCCTTCCTGAGTACCTTCCTGTCCAACCGCCCGTGATTCCGTGTATCGTTTGTTTGTGCAAATTTTTTTCCCATTCGCGTAAAATTAGCATGAGTTGGAGCTCGAACAAGTCGATGAAATAACGAGAATGATAAATTGCCTTCACATTTTGCTGCAATTTGGTATTGGACATCATCAGTATTGATCAAATGAATGTTGACGCAATGATACTTTAGTTGTTGTTTAGATAAGAGTAATAACATCTGCTAATTTCCTGCGGCGCTATAAATTTAGTTTCTCTAAAACATCCCTATATTTATTTCTTCTAATCGCAGAATGTAAAATAGCCTATATCTATTTATTCCTATACTAAGATTCCTTTTCATTACTTAATTACAATAATGAAATTAATACGACTGTATTTGGCTCTAGCTTTTTACTAAGCCGCCTACCGCCTTTAAAAACGGATGCGACGGCAGCGACACTTGAAATATGCTTTGTCACGCAGCCCAAAAATGATAAAGCATGCTTGATTTGATAAAAATCTACTATTAATTTGATGTCAAATATTCAAATAAATTTAAATTTAAACACTGAATTTGAATCAAATGTTTTCCTTTTTGATTACCCGTTACATAATGTGAACTGTAAGGTTTAATCCAAATATAATTAGACCTATGAACATTTTGTTTCAGTCATCAGTAGCGTAGTCAGGTGGGCAAGATGCCCCAGTGGGGCAGTTGTCTCGGTCCCAGCCGGATTTGACAAACCGTTTGTTTAGTGACGAAGGAACACAAATCGGCTGGGACCGAGACTAAGTGGGCAGTTGCTCATCTGATCTCTGGGACATCGGCGCCATGATTTCAAATTTTTAAGGCATTTTTGACCATTTTCGTCAAATCTTGGCCCCTAAAGTCACCATCTTGCCTCCCTCCCCCCGTCTGTGATAGCAGGTTGTGATATATTGGGTTATTCCATTTGAAATCCATACACTCCGTATGGAAAACATGAACTTAATCTCCCACACAGGGAGTGTAGATTTCAAATGGAGTCACCCATTTAGATAGCTCATTTGAAATTCACACTCCCTGTGAAGATTAAGGTCATGTCTTCTACAGGGGTGTATGGATTTCAACTGGAATAGCTCATTCTACATTAGCCCAAACGACACGCGACTGGATGGAGGACAGTCTTCTATTCCCATTAAACGTGTTCAATTCAATGTAGCCGTCATGTAGGCTATATATAGACCAGAGAAGATGAGAATATCGACCATACTCATACTCGCCTTTTTGTCGGTCGGAAAATTAGGTATGATGCAACATGCAAGTCGTGACCAAAATTTAAAACTGCACATTAGTCCGGTTATACACGCAACAACTGTGTGATATCGAAACGTGCTTTAATCACTCGATCATCATATCGTCAACCGACCAGTATATAGGTATATTTTAATTGTTTCTCACTCTTGAAAACTCTTAGGCCTTACAAATGTAATGTATTATACTCCCGTAGATGTATACGCCACATAATTGAAGTGTCAGTAATAATAACTGCATGTGTTACAGAATATCAAACAATCAGGCCTAACCGTAACATTCAAGCGTAAATATACATAACTGTAACCTTAAGGTGGTACTACACCCTTGGTAAATTTGTGAATATTTTTGCATTTTTCTCAAAAACTAATAAAGCACTGGTAACAAAAGTTATGTATATTATAGGGGCAAGGAATCCATGCAGTTACCACCTTTTAACGCTATATAATTAGCCATATTCCCGAAAGTATATAGAAATTCCAGACTAGAGATAGTATATGACCAGGATATGGTAAATCGACATTACTAACATACTCATTGAAAGGTTGACCGGAATATGGTAAAATGACATGACTAACACACATTAAATGTTGATCAGGATGCGGTAAAACGACATTACTAACAAAATTATTAGACATGAAAGGTTGACCGGGATGTGGTAAAACGACATTACAAGCAAAAGCGTTTAACATGAAAGGTTGACAAGGATATGGTAAACTGAAATTCCTAGCAAAAGTATTAAACAGGAAAGGTTGATCAGGATTATGGTAAAACGACATTACTATAGCAAAAGCATTGAATATGAAAGATTGGCCAGGTATTAAACACGAAATGTAAAACGACATGCATTTAACATGTAAGGTTATGGTAAAACGACATTTACTAGCAAGAGTATTAAATATGAAAGGTTGACCAGGATATGATAAAACGACATTACTGGCAAAAGTATTAAACATGAAAGGTTGACCGGGATATGGTAAAACGACATTACTAACAAAAGTATTAAACATGAAAGGTTGACAAGGATATGGTAAAACGACATTACAAGCAAAAGTATTAAACATGAAAGGTTGACCAGGATATGGTAAAACGTCATTACAAGTAAAAGTATTAAACAAGAAAGGTTGACCAGAATATGGTAAAACGACATTACAAGCAAAAGCATTTAACATGAAAGGTTGACCAGGATATGGTAAACTGAAATTCCTAGCAAAAGTATTAAACAGGAAATTTTGATCAGGATTATTGTAAAACGACATTACTATAGCAAAAGCATTGAATATGAAAGATTGGCCAGGTATTAAACACGTTAATGTAAAACGACATGCATTTAAATTTAAATATTAAAGGATATGATAAAACGACATTACTAGTAAAAGTATTAAACATGAAAGGTTGACCAGAATATGGTAAAACAATATTACTAGTAAAAGTATCAAACATGTAAGGATGTCTAGCATAGTTATGGTAAAACAACATTAGTAAAAGTAAAAGTATTAAACATGAAAGGTTGACCGGGATGTGGTAAAACGACATTACTAGCAAAAGTATTAAACACGAAATGTAAAACGACATGCATTTAACATGTAAGGTTATGGTAAAACGACATTTACTAGAAAGAGTATTAAATATGAAAGGTTGACCAGGATATGATAAAACAACGTTACTAGTAAAAGTATTAAATATTAAAGGTTGACCAGGATATGGTAAAACAACATTACTAGTAAAAGTATTAAATATTAAAGGTTGACCAGGATATGGTAAAACGACATTACTAGTAAAAGTATTAAACATGAAAGGTTGACCGGGATATGGTAAAACGACATTACTAGCAAAAGTATTAAACATGAAAGGTTGACCAGGATGTGGTAAAACGACATTACAAGCAAAAATATTAAACAAGAAAGGTTGACCAGGATATGGTAAAACGACATTACAAGCAAAAGTATTAAACATGAAAGGTTGACCGGAATATGGTAAAGCGACATTACAAGCAAAAGTATTAAACAAGAAAGGTTGACCAGGATGTGGTAAAACGACATTACTAGCAAAACTATTAAACATGAAAGGTTGACCAGGATGTGGTAAAACGAAATTCCTAGCAAAGGTATTAAACACGAAATGTAAAACGACATGCATTTAACATGTAAGGATATGATAAAACGACATTACTAGCAAAAGTATCAAACATGTAAGAATTACCAGATATGGTAAAACGTCATTACTAATAAAGGTATTAAACATGAAAGATTAACCAGGATATGGTAAAACGGCTTTACTAGCAAAATTATCAAAAAGGTTGACCAGAATATGGTAATACGACATTACTAGTAAAGGTATTAAATAATAAGGGTTGACCACATTTGGTAAAACGACATTACTAGTAAAGGTATTAAATATTAAAGGTTGGTCAGATATGGTAAAACGACACTATAGCAAAAGTATTAAACATGTAAGAATGACTAGCATTATGGTAAAACAACATTACTAGCAAAATATTAAACATGAAAGCTTGACCAGGATATGGTAAAACGTCATTACTAGCAAAAGTATTAAATATTAAAGGTTGACCAGATATGGTAAAACGACATTACTAGCAAAAGTATTAAACATGAAAGGTTGACCAGGATATGGTAAAACGTCATTACTAGCAAAAGTATTAAATATTAAAGGTTGACCAGATATGGTAAAACGACATTACTAGCAAAAGTATTAAACATGAAAGGTTGACCAGGATATGGTAAAACGTCATTACTAGCAAAAGTATTAAATATTAAAGGTTGACCAGATATGGTAAAACGACATTACTATATAGTATTAAACATGAAAGGTTGACCAGAATGTGGTAAAACGACATTACTAGCAAAACTATTAAACATGAAAGGTTGACCAGGATGTGGTAAAACGAAATTCCTAGCAAAGGTATTAAACACGAAATGTAAAACGACATGCATTTAACATGTAAGGTTATGGTAAAACAACATTACTAGCAAAATATTAAACATGAAAGCTTGACCAGGATATGGTAAAACGTCATTACTAGCAAAAGTATTAAATATTAAAGGTTGACCAGATATGGTAAAACGACATTACTAGCAAAAGTATTAAACATGAAAGGTTGACCAGGATATGGTAAAACGTCATTACTAGCAAAAGTATTAAATATTAAAGGTTGACCAGATATGGTAAAACGACATTACTATATAGTATTAAACATGAAAGGTTGACCAGAATGTGGTAAAACGACATTACTAGCAAAACTATTAAACATGAAAGGTTGACCAGGATGTGGTAAAACGAAATTCCTAGCAAAGGTATTAAACACGAAATGTAAAACGACATGCATTTAACATGTAAGGTTATGGTAAAACAACATTACTAGCAAAATATTAAACATGAAAGCTTGACCAGGATATGGTAAAACGTCATTACTAGCAAAAGTATTAAATATTAAAGGTTGACCAGATATGGTAAAACGACATTACTAGCAAAGTATTAAACATGAAAGGTTGACCAGGATATGGTAAAACGTCATTACTAGCAAAAGTATTAAATATTAAAGGTTGACCAGAATGTGGTAAAACGACATTACTAGCAAAACTATTAAACATGAAAGGTTGACCAGGATGTGGTAAAACGAAATTCCTAGCAAAGGTATTAAACACGAAATGTAAAACGACATGCATTTAACATGTAAGGATATGGTAAAACGACATTACTAGTAAAAGTATTAAACATGAAAGGTTGACCAGGATGTGGTAAAACGACATTACAAGGAAAAGTATTAAACAAGAAAGGTTGACCAGGATATGGTAAAACGACATTACTAGCAAAGATATTAAACAGGAAAGGTTGACCAGGATATGGTCAAACGACATTACAAGCAAAAGTATTAAACATGAAAGGTTGACCGGGATATGGTAAAACGACATTACTAGCAAAAGTATTAAACATGAAAGGTTGACAAGGATATGGTAAAACAACATTACAAGCAAAAGTATTAAACATGAAAGGTTGACCAGGATATGGTAAAACGACATTACAAGCAAAAGTATTAAACAAGAAAGGTTGACCAGGATATGGTAAAACGACATTACTAGCAAAGATATTAAACAAGAAAGGTTGACCAGGATATGGTCAAACGACATTACAAGCAAAAGTATTAAACATGAAAGGTTGACCGGAATATGGTAAAGCGACATTACAAGCAAAAGTATTAAACAAGAAAGGTTGACCAGGATGTGGTAAAACGACATTACAAGCAAAAGTATTAAACATGAAAGGTTGACCGGAATATGGTAAAGCGACATTACAAGCAAAAGTATTAAACAAGAAAGGTTGACCAGGATATGGTAAAACGACATTACTAGTAAAGGTATTAAATATTAAAGGTTGACCAGATATGGTAAAACGTCATTATTAGCAAAAGTATTATACATGAAAGGTTGACCAGGATGTGGTAAAACGACATTACTGGTAAAATTATTATACATGAAAGGTTGACCGGGATATGATAAAACGACATTCCTAGCAAAAGTATCAAACATGTAAGAATTACTAGATGTGGTAAAACGTCATTACTAATAAAGGTATTAAACATGAAAGATTAACCAGGATATGGTAAAACGGCTTTACTAGCAAAATTATCAAAAAGGTTGACCCGAATATGGTAATACGACATTACTAGTAAAGGTATTAAATATTAACGGTTGACCACATATGGTAAAACGACATTACTAGTAAAGGTATTAAATATTAAAGGTCGGTCAGATATGGTAAAACGACACTATAGCAAAAGTATTAAACATGTAAGAATGACTAGCATTATGGTAAAACAACATTACTAGCAAAATATTAAACATGAAAGCTTGACCAGGATATGGTAAAACGTCATTACTAGCAAAAGTATTAAATATTAAAGGTTGACCAGATATGGTAAAACGACATTACTAGCAAAAGTATTAAACATGAAAGGTTGACCAGGATGTGGTAAAACGACATTACAAGGAAAAGTATTAAACATGAAAGGTTGACCAGGATATGATAAAACGACATTACTAGCAAAAGTATTAAACAAGAAAGGTTGACCAGGATGTGGTAAAACGACATTACTAGTAAAGGTATTAAATATTAAAGGTCGGTCAGATATGGTAAAACGACACTATAGCAAAAGTATTAAACATGTAAGAATGACTAGCATTATGGTAAAACAACATTACTAGCAAAATATTAAACATGAAAGCTTGACCAGGATATGGTAAAACGTCATTACTAGCAAAAGTATTAAATATTAAAGGTTGACCAGATATGGTAAAACGACATTACTATATAGTATTAAACATGAAAGGTTGACCAGAATGTGGTAAAACGACATTACTAGCAAAACTATTAAACATGAAAGGTTGACCAGAATATGGTAAACTGAAATTCCTAGCAAAAGTATTAAACACGAAAGGTTGATCAGGAAAACGACATTACTATAGTAAAAGCATTGAATATGAAAGGTTGGCCAATAAAACAACATTACCATTTATATAGTAAAATTACTAAATGTGAAAGGTTGACCAGGATGTAAAACGACATTAACTGACAGAGTTCGCCTAAATAATACTGCAGGCCTATATTTTTTTGGGGGGTTGAGATGAATGAGACAGATTGGCAATTACAATATTTTTTCACGAAGAAGTTCACTTAATTTTAAGGGATACTATAAGTAGAATAATTGTCAAAAGGCTGCTTGTCTCTTTCAATTTGAGGAACAAACCATCAAACTAATTTCACAATTGATTACAACATTTCTGTTACCTAACTCACTAGGGGATCATAAATGCAATTCACGATGTATTTCAACTACTTGTATGCAAAAATTTGCGTTGTCATGGTAATATAGATTAAGCATTTATAAAATGAGAAAATTAATTGCTTTGTTTTGTAAAAGGCAAGTACGTGTTTAATCCATGCAGCATCAATGTGGCGATGTTGCCGCTAGCGAGTAAGAAACATTTAAACTGAATGAGGCCCGGAGTTTAAGGTTACTTTTAACACACGCTTAAAGGGGAAAACTACGCTACGCGTCACGTGCGTTTCTTTCTTTACTGCCCATAATATGTTTGATATAAAGTAGTATGTTTCACAAATGTGTCGTTTGTTTGCTTACTTGCATGCTTTCGTTCGTTTGTTCGTTCGTTTACTATTTTTCCTGACCCAATTATTTCCTACTATAAAGTATTGTTTGTGTACTCCCCATTAGCACGAATTCGAGGTCGTATACAAACAAGTCCAGGAAAAAACGAGAATGATAAATTGGTTTCCGATATGTTTGCTGTAAACGATCGCCGTATTGATCAAGTTCGTGATATTTTTGTATACCGTATATTCTTGTGACACGTAGATATAAGACTTCTATTGGAACTGTAATGAAAACACTTTTAGCATTTCACATTAGCTCTCTTAAACAACACTTCTAATATCGTCTGGTCGTAGAATACAAGGGTTATATTCATTAATGTATTTTAAGATTGTCAGTATAGGCCCCATTAATTTTGTATCAAAGCTCCCGCGCGCATTAAAAAATCGTGTGCGTTTGTCATTCCTCTTGTTTCCACAAAATATTCTTAATATCAAAATTTCGTTTCAGTGACGTATTCCACATTGGCCTAAATGATATGCGACTGGAGGGCAGTAAGTCGTCTTTTTTCTTCTATTTCTATTACACGTTGAGAACTTGTAAAAACATATGAGCCATTAGATATAAAAAAAATATCGAACAGGCGTAGGAGTATACGTCAAACAATTAGAGTTGCAGTGCGACAATAATTGCGTGCAAAATATCAATTTCAAATACCACATCCATTTCAATAGTGGAAAATTAGAAGTAGGTAATGATGAGTCCAAC
The DNA here is from genome assembly GCF_039555335.1 of Amphiura filiformis. NCBI lineage: Eukaryota > Metazoa > Echinodermata > Ophiuroidea > Amphilepidida > Amphiuridae > Amphiura > Amphiura filiformis. The sequence goes on along the minus strand of NC_092630.1, from coordinate 50,761,524 downwards.
CAAAGAGCTATTAATAAACATAGAGTGGCAATAGATTACGTAACGCATTGTTCATTTGTGCCGATTTGATTTACCGACACGCTATTCATCGAGAAGTACTTTCGTTCGGGACAAAGGGCTTACGCCATTAAATCGGTAACTGACCTGACAGCGTATCAACGCTATAATAGGCAGGCTACTGTCAATAAGTGATCAAACGAAAGTCACGTGAAAGCGCTCAAATCGGACACAATAGAACAATAGACCCTGCAGTGCGTTGAGTCCAATCATGGAAATAGTACTACTATATCCATGGTCGAACGGACGAGGACTCAAGGATGCAAACACACTAAGGATCAATATAAATAATTCATGTTGTACACTGAATACCATGAATACAGGAACAACTGAATTTAAGCTATCATTGTATAGCATATGTTAGTTGTTCTGTAACACATAAATATTGATGTATATTAAGGAATCATCCAGTCGTAGAATCAGATTGGTGAATTATGAATAAAACACTGGACTGATCTTGAGAATTTTGCACATTTTCATCCAATCTCATTACACTTCATCTGACACCTGCAAAGATGCTCCTGTATTGATCATATTATAATCGAAGACTGGTCACGTGTCTACGGAAGCGATTAAGATCACAAAAATAACTTGGCAAGTGGGACAACTTGGAGTATTTAATATATTATTGAAGCAGAATAGTTATTTCTAGATACAAACTATTTCTCCAAAAATGTTCAGTTTTATAGACAATTATATGGTTGTTACATGGGAAATCCCATTTCTCCAATTATTGCCAACTTGGTTATTGAATGGTTTGAACAACATACACTAGAGACAAACCAAGATATACCTCCACGACTTTGGCTACGCTACGCAGACGACACCTTTGTTATTATTAACAATTTTTTTCACACACATTAACAGCATCAGCGACAATATCGAATTCACACAAGAGAAGTGCACTGACAACAAACCCGCGTTCCTTGACTGCCATGTCCAGATTAACAACGAACGTAAGCTCACAACAGTAGTTTATCGCAAGCCGACCCACACTGAACACTACCTACAGTTCGGGTCGCACCACCCACTCGTCCACGAACTTGGCATTATACGGAACCTTCACTACCACGCTGAAACTATCATAAGCGACAAAAGCAAAGTTCCGTCTGAGAAAGAACATATCGAAGGGGCTTTAAAGAAGTGCGGTTATCAGGACTGGGCCTTTAAGCAGGCCAAAAAATCTCAGACAGACCCCAATAAAGTGACCCCCAATGAAGATCCTGAACAAACCGCTCGCAACGATATCCATCCACTATTGTGCTGGTGTCTCCGAAAGAGTCAAGAACATATACAAACTTCAACAGCGTTTAAACCTGTAAACAAATTAAGCGGAAAACTAGTCCATGTTAAGGTCAAGCTTCCGTCCGAGAGACAAATAATCCAACCTTATTTACGGTTCTAAGTGTGGGGATCCGGACTGACGCAGGTGAAAAAAACACCGTCCCTCAAAACTAGGTTTGGACAGCATAGACGTCCTAGTTCTACTGATTGGCAACCGGATTCTGATATAAAATTTGCATACTCACGCTAAAACATCTGAACACCAAATTAATACGGAGGATGTTATCATACTAGATCGTGAGGAGAGGTGGTTCGAGCGGGGAGTTCAAGTAGTTATTTGGGAACGAGTGGAGAAGCTATCCCTCAACAAACGTGGGGCCTGAGATTTCAACTTTCACGTGCATGGGATTCATCAATAATCAATATTCCTTGCCGGTTGACACGTAACCAGTCTCCGATTACGATCAATACAGGAGCATCTTTGCAGGTGCCAGATGAAATACAATGAGATTGGATGAAAATTCAGCCCGGTATTTTATTTTGATGAAATCTTAAGGGCACTTGAACTCGGACCGAGGTACATGCTCATGGTTTGCACTTAATACTATTTCCTAGGTTTTGAATGGAGTGATGGTTCCGACGTAAATTACACCAATTGGGATGGTAATCAACCAGACAACTGGTTCGGTAGTGATGGAGAACATTGCGCTGAAATCTTTACAAGTCGTGGTTGGAACGATGTATCATGCAAACAACAACGATCATGGATTTGCAAACGTCGTAGAGGTGTGTTTCACTCACGTCTAATATTCGATGTAAAAAGTATTCCAATTCATATTAATCTTGTAACGAATGTTTGTCTACAAAAATCAACAATATTTGACTTCGAATTTGACTTTCTGGGAACAATAAACTAATTCACAATCAAATCATCTCCATCATCATGCATAGTTTATGTTTCATACAAAACAAAGCCAGCCTCCCCCTCAATATACGCGCATGATTTAAAGGTCGCGGGGCCGTAGAACTCGGGCTGTAATTATACGGTGATATGAAAGTATGCCACCTACGACAGACTTCTCTGAAGAGCATCAAAACTACCGCCCGCGCTGATAGATATCCGATAATAATTATGCTTAGCACAATAGGCCATTATATACTTATGGTTATATACTCTACCGTGTCCTCCCAGCACAATAGTGTTATGATTGCAGACCAGTTCAACTGCACTTTTTAATCCCTTGATTTTTGGTTTCTGAACAAAAGAGAAACCAAAACTTATAATTTGAAATAAGGGATTGTATGTAACAATGACAGATTGGGCGAAGTTGATATATCTTCAGGTATGTAAGCTGATTATAACTAAGGAATTTGAAATTGTATAACACGAACTAGTACATGAAATACGACTCTTGGTTTTACTTTCAGGATGGGATGGATATCTGCCGCCTACGACGTGCTTTGCCAATATGGCAACAGATGGTATAACACATGGAATTCAACTCAAAATAACAAACAGCAGTCTGTCCATAGAGTCACCAAATTATCCATTTCAGTATCCTATAAATCAAAGTTGCTTATGGTTGATTGAAGCTCACCAAGGGCATCGCATCCGACTGGAACTCCTAAACTTCGTGGTGTTATCTGATCTTGACGCGTTTACTGTTGGCGAAGGCACAGACTTTAAAGACCTGGACTCTGTTATTCTCCAAAGAGGTCGTTTTATTAACAATCATGTGTTATATTCTACCAGCAATCATATTTGGATCTTATGGGAGCCAAATGTGGAAAGTTACCATTTTGATGACCGCAAAGATCTGTCATTTGAATATTGGTTAGCTAGGCTAGAACAAAAATCAAAAAGTCGTGCACAATATTCCTATTCATTCCCATTCATTGTAGATACGAATGCGTCGGATACGTTGGTAGGTCTTGGTAACAAAAGACGTACAGGAGGCGCTGATTATGGAATGAAGTTCATAGTGGAATCCGTTCCTAATGAAGGTAACTTTTTAATTAAAATGAATCAATAACATTTACATCATTTAGTACATTAGATTATTAGAATTTATATTGATTACTTATTGAACGTAATTGAAAAGTAATCATTAAGGGAGGATCGCAATTAGTCGACAATGCTCATATTAAATTACATTTTGTTTACACCCATGTCTAACTTAGCATTTTTGTAACACGTCTAATAAAGGGGAGGCCTCGAGGAGGGACTTGTTGCTCTGGATTGTCAATACATGAATTAAACGTATGTATATACTTGGACCAACAATGCATTTACCAGCCAAAATCATTTAAACATACAATTTTCATCGGATGTTTTGGAAGATATGAGTCCACATCTCTTACAATACGGTACTTTCATCAACAGTCTATAATATCGAATTGATTAATACGAATTAAACAATTCATTGATGTTAGCACTGGGCAGTAGCCATTACTGCCAGTAGACAGGAAGTCTAGAAAGGTGACCTCAACGCTGTAGGTGGTCTTCCTGTACTTTTGAATGGGACAGCAGTAACCTTGGGCATGTTTTAGACCAAAATTTTGGATTTTTCAGATTTTTTTCTAAGTTTGTGAGAGCATAACAAGACTATCCGTCGATGGATTTTTATTTCCGTCGGTAGATATTTTTAAAATTAAGTTTTTCATAACATATTAAAAAGGCAGTGACCCCTGATGTATAATAAATTAGCTAGGAAAGTTTTGAGTAACCTTCATGAAAATTATCAAAAAAGTGCCTATTCAATTGTGTGGGTACGGTCCATCACCTGTCACTTGGTAGTCTTGTAACATGTCTAATGGCGCTGCCCATGGCCACTCGATGAATTGTTTAATTCGAATTAATCAATTCGATATTATAGACTGATCAAGTAATATAATTTATGATTCCCCTCTACACTCCGTGGTCGAGTGCTGGTTTACACCCTGGGTAACGGGGTCACAGGCCCGTGGTAACTTTTGTTCGTGTAAAGGTGGTCCTACAACCAAGTCATTTGGCGGTAGCGCGTAGCATAAACCTTAAAGGCGTTGCAATCTGTATGTGCCAGGACGAGGGTTAAAGTTCGTAGAATATTAGAAAGTGATACTTTGATAATACGTTTTGACATTGGGAACGATATATTGGTCATTGGTAAACTAAAATCATGTTTCTAAAAGTCGCAATTTTTTTTAACTGATAACTTTGTTGCAGGCCCTGACAAGTTATGCATTGAAGAGGACTTCACATGTGATAACCAGGAGTGTTTGTTTACTAGTGGGGTGTGTGATGGAATTTCTGATTGTCAAGACATGTCAGATGAACGTAAATGTGGTATGTGCAAGGTTGATTAAAATGTTATAAAGTGACATACCATAATTTGCCTATCGATGTCATATGAGTATAATGTTCTTTCGATAAGTATTTTGATAGTACCCCTTTTGATAGAACTGATTTTAAGTATCAAGCAATCATTGTAATAAAATCTTATGGTATTTATTCATATTTCTTGCGCATCAGTTGTAAGTATACATTTTTATCATTTACTTTGTGTCTTCAGAAACTGAACAATACATCTTAGGACCTACTTGCCCATTTGGGATCCAAATGAAGCTACCAACCGTTGTCAGCCTGACAGATAACAAGACAGTTGTGCTGACATCGCCCAACTTTCCCGGATATTATCCTAATCATCTTAATTGCATCTGGTTTATCAATGCACCGCCTGACCTTCAAATACTGATGTCTCTTCTGTATCTGGATATTGAAGAAGTCAATGACACCCTTGCCATTGGTGAAGGGAGCGAACCTTTTGACGGAGTCTTGTGGACAGGAAGTGGAAGGACACATCTCCGTGTTCTTTATTCCATTGTGAGTGATATGTGGATTGCGCTTGATACTGATTGGCAGACTGGAGCGCCTGGTTTCCTCTTTGAAGTCAAATCTTTCGATCGAACTTGTAAGAAACCATGTTCTATTCTTATAGAAATAATGCACACCCACCACACACACACCCCTATACGATATTGCCTTCACATGCCCGGATTACCAAGTCATAATGTCATGACTGCCAATTGCTTTCAAAGTAGCATAATTATTTCCTTTTCTAAATGACTGCAAATCTTAACCCTAAGTAAAAATCATTGCCTCAATTCACAGTACTTAAGGTATAGTTAGTTTAAAAGGGAGAATCTAATCAACGAGACTAGTTGTATAATATTACTACTATGGAGGGCATATTGGGTGGCCTAGGGAAATCAAACCCTAATAATTTTTGTGTGACTATCGATGTACTCAAGGTGAAATGTGTATATGTACCTATTCGTGTTACTGTCTGGTCATTTCCATGGGAAACAAACATTTGCAACTTGTGCTTTATAACATTTAGTAGGATACATTCTAAGTGTCATCAGTCTTTTGTTATAGCCTTTGATTTGATATGTGACCGACATGGTGGTTTTACTTGTTGGAATGGCTTCTGTGTCGATACTCACGGCATTTGTGATGGTAGAATTGACTGTCTTGACAAGTCCGATGAATATGAATGCGGTAAGTGTTAAAAATATGTGTCCAAAATGAATTGTCACTATGAATATTGTATGCTTTGTCCATTATGTCAAGAATAAGTAAAACATCATTCGTAATCCTTTAAGATTATAACAAAAGACAATTTCTCCGATATTTGTTTTGTCAGAATGTGAAAACATATTAGTAAAAAACATACCAGGCGACTGTCCTCTAACACTGGGTATGGAATCTAACTTGATCAAAGATCATCAAATTACTTCGTCAAGTTTCTATGATGATATTCGCAAACCATATTATGGACGAATAAGGAATGACTCCTATTGGATGGCCAGCACTGATGACCAATCACCTTGGATTCAGGTCTCATTCTCTCAGCCTATGATCATATCAGCTGTAGCTTTACAAGGCGCTGGATTGAGAGAACATGGCTGGGTGGATGAGTTCGTGTTATCATTTTCTAGTGACGCAGTAATTTGGGTTGAATACTCAAATATACGGAATGGTGATAAGGTTAGAAAACTTGACTTACGGTTCGTTCATACTACCACCGCATTTGCGATGCGTTGCTTTGCGATGCCGATATATTGATTACTTTTGCCGCAACTCAACGCAACTCGTCGCATTTCCAAGTTAAATTGCATTTAACTTCATTGCGATATCGCAATGCAGCACTTGCAGTACGATGCAGTGCGGCAACGCACCGCATCGCAAAGCAACGCATCGCAAATGCGGTGGTAGTATGAACGGACCTTTAATCGTTATTAAACCCCATTTCCTGAAACAAGTTGAAAGCCAATTGATTCGACAAGATATTAAGTGGTTTTTGTTAAAAATAATTTCGTATAACAGGTGCTTAGAACGAGCAAGCCAGGATGTCCTTACGTAAATATACTAGAGCCACAAATTGAAGGGAGATTCATTCGAGTCAAGGCGAACGTCTTAGAATCCAATTTTACTTTGGTAGGAGTAGGAATGGAGCTTTCAGGATGCGAAGCAACTGGTAAGTATAGATGTTGAATGAACATGGTCAGACATCGTAAGAATCAGCCCGTGGAATCACAATAGACTATTTTGAACTGCTGCAATCAATGACCTGAGAACGTATATGACAAAGTGGTAACTTCCAGTTCTGACTAAAAAGCGATAAATTATGGTGCAATTGCGTGTGCACACAAGATAGATACCTATTTTCCTTTAGTCGCAAAGGAAAATTACAGTAAACAATATTAGAGTAACATCATCATTGGCATCCTTATCATAAAATGCAACTTTTCTTGATCAAAACATTTCATATTTTCAGATTGCGATTATGTCCTGGCAGCCAAGGGACTCACTCTAAATGATCGCATCATCGCATCAAGTGACCTCAATGAGTGGAATAGCAGGTTCTCAGCTAGTGTTGATCCATGGAGTCTCCATGGTAGAGGGTGGATTCCATCAATAGATGACCAATATCCTTGGCTTGAAGTCAACTTTGAGGTCATTTACACCATAAATGCCGTTGTAACACAAGGTTGTGGCAACGAGGAGTTTTGGATTACAGAATATGTGTTGCAGTATGGAGATGATTTCACAGACGTGAAAGCAGTAAGGGGCAGGAGTAATAATGAGGTGGTAGGTGCCTGATTTTATACGATGGGTATTAAAGCTTAGTCAGTGGCGTCAATCCGTCTTGAAAGTGGGGGAGTTGTCCTGAATTGCCTAAAGTGGCTGAAAAGAACAAAAGGTGGTGCTTTGTGTCAAAAAGTAGAGGGACATCCCTTAAGATTGACGCACATGAGCTTAGTTGAGACGTTTTGATACGTAACATCCGGAACCTCATATCAACTATCTATATATTATGTTCTCTATATTTAAGGCCAAGGTGTGAATAACAAAGTCTCTTTACTGCTTTTAAAGCAGTAATGTGACATAAAAGTATCTGTAAGCTTTCAAAGTAAATTGTTCAAATTGCGCAAATATTGATTAAATCTTTATTTCAGATTTTTGAAGGTAATTTTGATAGAAACACTCTTGTGAGAAACCAGTTGGAACCGCCTGTTCTAGCTAGTAGACTGCGAATAACCCCGACAGCATGGAATAGAGGTGTCTGTCTTCGATTGGAGATCATCGGATGTACACATGGTACGTTATAAATCGACTCGTTTCCTTCGTGCACTATTTTGTAACAAGGTACCTGAAATAGGCCATGCCAAGGGTAACTAAATTATTTGAGTGATTAATTTTCACCCCATTTTGTTTCATACTTAGATATTCTGGAGTGCGAAATGGGACACACGTCATGTCACCACAGCCGACATTGTGATTATAGTCAAGCGCGTATTGCTTCCAGGAACTATCCTGACCATTATTTTTCAAGAGGCAGTACTTGCACATGGCTTATTACCTCAGCCGAAAGAACTTACATATCGATGTCAATACTAGACTTTGACCTACCAACCTTTGACGAATGTCTATCAACGTATCTATCCATTTTTGATGGTCAAAATGTTGAAAAAGGACTAATAGGTTCCTATTGTAATTATAACAGACCACCTATGAAAATTGAAAGTGGATTCAATGAGGTGTTTGTTAAATTCAGCAATGGAGCAGGAGACCAAGGCCGTGGTTTTCTGATTGAATATAAAACAGAGACATTCATAATCGTTAATCATACTCTTATCGAGCCAGGTAAATGGGACATTTTGATTTCAATCTTTCAAAAATTACAAGAATCATTTTAGATGCTTGAAATATTATTCCAGATGGAATGAGATTTTGTGCCTTTTCCTATTGTCCTATGGGACATAAATCGGTCGATATCGGGACAACACCTTGTGACGCCATCCGCAAAGTGCATCCTTTTCGTCTCTAGTCTTACAAAACGTCGTAAATATTGATTAGGATGAAATTCTTATATCCGTTCTTCTTTCAGGAGATCATTGCCCAAAGGAATGGTGGTTCTTCAACAACCAATGCTTCCTGTATATGGAAAGTAGTACAACACTGAGATGGACAGCCGCAGAAGAAAATTGTAAAACTTTAGGTGGACATCTTGCTTCCGTACGTGAAAATGATGACATGAAAATAATACATGCTTTACCGATTGATCACCAGGCAAGGAGCGGAACCAGAGTCTATATTGGTATGTGGAATCGAAATGTTACTTTTCCTTCGCTAATAAATGTACGATGTGAATGACGGTATAATGTTAAGCTTTGTTAACGTGCGGTATCAATGTTAAAATTTGTGTTTAACTGCTTTTCTTTCCCAGGGTTATATCTTAACGAATCCATTGGACGACGGCACTGGACTGATGGACGACCGGAGTCCTTCACTAATTGGCAGGTTGAAGAACTGTAAGTTGTCAATTCTTCATTTACGCCCAAAGAGCAATGAAAATCAATGAAATTTATGTTGATAAAGATAAACTTAAGCCACAGACCATTATCACAGGTAATTCCTAACGTAATTCCAATCTCCCTTTCAATAGATGCACAACGCATTATACTGGCCGATAGATGGCGCTGGTTAGTCCAGTAAAGCCTCCTGGAGCCACTCTGATCAAACCATCCCATCCCCACGCCTGTTGCGCATCTGCACGTCTGAGGCTTTCCCCCATGAGTGACCAAAAAGTTGGGGATGAAGGACGTTGCCACAGGCGTTGGAAGGCAATCACTTCAACTGATTATCAGAAACTAAACCCTTTTTGCAAATATGACTCAATCGGTTTTACTTTGGAGAACCTTTTGAATTTCCTGGTCAGTTGTCGGGTTGAAACTTAAGCACAGATATTTAATTTTCACTGCACGGATTTTTATTCTCACTGCACGAACGTGCCAGGAAACACGTTAAAATAGCCCCTGAAGGTAAATGTTATTCGATTAATGATCACTCTCTGGAAGAAGAGGTATTTCGTACCAATGTTTGTCAACTTTTGTATTTCACATTTACAATCAGGCAACCAGACGGCGGCAAACTTGAAGCATGTACAGTGGTTGAAATCGAATCACTTCACAAACTGAGCCATTGGTATGATATTCCTTGTGCCTCGGAAGAAACTAACCGGTATATTTGCTCGAAGCCTGCTGTAGCTGTTGAGGGTAAGACTAGATTGAATAACATAATTATTAATTAAAAAGATAAGTGGCATGTTAAACGAATATTTTTTTGTGCTTTAAAAATGATATTAGTGTCTTTGTTTTATCCTATTGTTTAGATGTTACATGGTTATGGGATTTACCTGATTCGGAAGTAGAAGGTATGAGCAGATGTTTTGCAAACGCATTTTGTCCTGTAATTGTATCTTATTATATGCTTGTGACTGTGAATGCTAGTTCAGTTAATGCATAACAATAAAAAAGATACTAGTTTCCACGTAGTTGAGCTTTGTATACAACATTATTCTTTCATTCAACAGATTTATTTGACGAGACAATGTTTCGATGCACTTCCGGTGAATATATTCGGAAGCTGTATGTTTGTGATGGCCAGCTGGATTGCTATGATGGAAGTGATGAAGATATTATATGTAAATCAGGTATGTCAAACACACATCCCCTCCCATACACATCAAATGCAATAATGACTTTACGGAAGTTTACGCGGGACATGCAAGCACGGACCAATCAACATTAACGTTAACAAGTCGACATCGAATCGACGTCTATTTTGCGTTGACGCATCAACTCGTTGATCATCAAGCTGATTTGAAATATGGCTGAAATCGTGTCCATGTGCAATCAAACACCAATCCGTTTAAAAGTACATTCCAACGTGAAGCTGATATCGGGCCGATATATGGTCGAAATACGGTTGAAATTTGGTCGATATCAGGTTGTAAATGCGAAAGTACATCGACATCGATATAACGTTGATTGGACGTCGATTTGAGATTGACGCTAATGTTCAAATCCAGTTGTCATTTCAACCGTTGGTTCCACGTCAAGTACAAACGTTGACTTATCAACCTGAGCCCACTGGGGCGTAAGCACCAGCACGGAGTTCCACATAATTATAAACACTTCATAATCATATTGTTGTTACAAGAACGCGCATAATAAGAAGTGTTGTCTTGATTAATATCAAGAACTGTTGTGTAATAAAAGATACCTCCAAACATCCAGTGCAATAAAATATATACACTGTTTTTTGAGTTTTAGGAGGAATGCTAGGACAAGATGGAATCAATGGAAACTGTGGAGAGGCCGGGTGGTTCAAATGTACTCGCAGTGGAGAATGCATTTCAGTAACTTACCTTTGTGACTTCATACAACATTGTTTAGACAATTCAGACGAAGATACTTGCGGTCAGTACCAGTAATAATCCAGTAATATGAGAGGCAGAATGAGATTTGTTTTACACCATAAGATTTACCATAAAGTAATAAATTAATTATGTTTTAAACCAGTGTTTGTAAATAATATTTTCGTATTTTTACGCAAACTGTTCAAAAACTAGATTTGTACGTTCAAAAGCTGACAAAACCCTTATTTCTTGCATATAGATTATCCGATGTGTGGCAGGACAAGTTTCACTTGCGCTAACGGGGAGTGCATTGATAACAGATTGCGTTGTAACCTTGTGCCAAATTGCATTGACGAATCTGATGAAAGGTTTTGTGGTAAGCAATATAATACGTCTACTTGATTGAAGACTAGGGCAGTGAACGTTTATGCAGTGCACCAGACGTGAGACTCATCCTGTCGCAAAGTTGTTTCAAACTTATTTGTGAATAAAATCTCTTGCGTTGTTCTGCTTAATGACATTTCATTATTTTAAAGACAAATTTATTTTGCGATTTTCAAGCTCTACTCTTGCTCGGTAAACATGAAAGATCTTCCAAATCTTTGCCAACAAAAGTATAGTCAATCAGAGTGCTGAGCTTTGTAAAGTGTCACCTTCAAAGACTGGTTTCAAAACAAAGATTGCACTCATTTGAATATCAAAACCTCGTCCTCCAGTGGAAGATTAAAACTCCTCAAACCGTTTGATAATTTGTTATTGGATTACGAAAATGTATCTATTTATCTTATGTAGAAGAATCTCCAGTCGGCTTTCAATGCTTTGACAGATCGTGGATTCCACGTGCAGTATGGTGTGATGGTTACAGAGACTGTACCGGTAAAAATTGGGAAGATGAACCCAGTTCAACCTGTTGGTATCGTAAGTATCTTTGATACCGTCGCATTACACAGCATACAATTATCGCGTTTTACAAAATGATGCGCCTCCAGCGGTCGCTGGGTCGAGGCAAAAATACGCAGTGCATCATGGGAAAATGTCGACATCCAAAGCCCGCGTAATACGAATACAATACAGGAACATACATCATTGTGGGTTTCAATGTCATTATAATGATGTTACATGCGAATGCACACTAAACAACAATTTACAATTATAGTAGATCCATTTTCTATCAATTGATCACAGGGAATCCTCCCTGGAGGTGTTTTCAACATATTTATTATCACACTCGCATGAAAATTCAATAGCAGCTAGAACGGCGATGTCGACTCTGGAGTCGACTGCCAAGAGCAACCGCTGGCGGCGCATCGTATTGTGAAACGCGAGAATTCATGATATAGTTTCTAAATGGAATTCCTGAGGAAGCTTTACATTATATTGAACACATTAAACTTAAATATATGATTAAAATAATCATATATTAATAAGCAGATAGGCTTTATCGACAGGAATCTCATCATTACATTCGTAAGTTACGATCATTTCACTTATTTCCCACTGATCCAGAAAACACGACGTGTCTTGGTGAACCTCTGGGTGAGGAGATACAATGCAACAATGGCGTCTGTGTAGACAAGAAATACCAATGTCTTTATGGATTTGATCAATATGGAATTGCAGTAGGTTGCAGAGACGCGTCACACCTTCAGGAATGTGGTTAGTATATTTCCATCAAAATAGGTAGTAAACATCATAATGTTTTACAATAAAACTTTACAATGGACAGCTAAAACAATCTAACAGAATGTTCTTCTTGTCAAAACCAATTAATTTTATTGACCTGACAGTTTCGGCCATCTGGGTCGCAGGCCATCATCGGAGTGCTGGTACTTGATCCTTCCTTCTGGTTGATTGGTCACCAACAGAGGGCGCACTAGCGCCCAGAAGTGGATCGTATACGTGACTGATCCACGCAGTTCAGCATAATCATGTGATCAATTGGGCGGCGCCAAAATCCTCGACAAGGAATGTGATTCGGGGGCACGCCGCATCAAAGAATCCATGTGGATAAGAAAGAGAGCTCCTAACACCATGAACAGAGATGAGGGGCCCATTTTCTCAGTCACGTATACGATCCACTTCTGGGCGCTAGTGCGCCCTCTGTTGGTGACCAATCAACCAGAAGGAAGGATCAAGTACCATCACTCCGATGATGGCCTTCAACCAAGATGGCCGAAACTGTCAGGTCAATAAAATTAATTGGTTTTGACAAGAAGAACATTCTGTTAATTTGTATCACACAAACCTGATGAACTTCTTCAAGGTAAAGCAATCGATTTTATATATGGGCAACATTTTCTTATTTCATGCAAACAGACAGTTTTAAATGTGCGGATGGAACATTGAAATGTCCTGGATCATACTGTATTGGTATCGAGCATATTTGTAACAATGTCATGGATTGCCCAAATGGAGAGGATGAGCATGGCTGTGGTAAGCTGTAATAAGTTTCATTAATATAATGACGCTTTAACCGCAATATTCTTGATAAAGCATAGCATTGTAAAAAGACCAGCTATCTTTGCAAGTTGAATCCCACTTGTCATAATTATTTTGTGATGGAGTTGCATAACATAAGATTTGCGGCAAATGTTTGTGAAATGAATTAAGCTTTCTGTTAAGTTTGTAACATTGAATTCTGAAATTATAGCAGTAGTTAGTACCAGTTAGTGTCCAGTTCCAATGTTTTTTCTTTCAGAGAGTTTTACTTGTCCTGGACACTACCATTGTCATGGCAATCGCCATTGTGTGCATCTGTCTCAAGTATGTGATAGTATTCGTAACTGTCCGCAAGGAGATGACGAGATGTTTTGTGGTGAGCTCAATACAATATTATATCATCATTACTGGAGAAGACCATTGGAATCGGATCGTTAACTATTGCTTTGAGTAGTCGGTCCATTACTTCATCTAGCGCTCTTTAATAGCACCTGGAGTACGAATCCAACTTTATTTTGCCTTTGTTTGACAGACAGATTCATCAAAGAATTACTTCCCATGTATGATAGAATAGATTTTTGATAATAATTCGTTTTGACATGTAAAATGAATAAATGATTTAAGAACGACTGAATCTTGGGGCTGAACATCTTTATCCTATCCTTCTTTCAGACATATCATGTCCTGATGGGTGTATGTGCATCGGCCTGTTCTATACGTGTGAAAAGGTCATATGGAACGTTGAGCAAGCGGCATTGATTCCACAAACAGTACGCGAATTGTAAGTGACCAAAGAATGCATACAGACAATGCGTGAAAACAATCTTCACATTACTTTTCAAACACATGTTGGAGAAGTAAGTGAGTGTGTACCTGTTGACTTATTTTAGTATCTGACTTTATAAACACGTTAAACACAATACGCACATTTAGACCGAAAATATTTTAAGCAGAACATTTACTAATACCCTAAATTTCGTTTGCAGACATCTGATCAATATGGATATAAAAAACGTATCAGACCTTGGGCCAACGATGGAAGAGAAACTATTCTTTAAAGTGAGCTTGTACAAATCACTTATTGTGCTGTGAGTATTATGAGTTTGACTGAACTTGATAAAGAAAATACGGTATCATAAAACGTACCAAGTACTTGATAATCAAAATATCATAAAACGTCTATAGTGTGTTAAATGTGAAGATGATAGCATAGCTTCACGTTCTTCATGGTCAACTGCAATTATTTTTGGGTTTTTTGTTTGTTTCACAGTGACTTATCTTCGAATGGAATTGCGTCATTGGAGACTGGGACTTTCTACAATAGCAGAAACATCAAAACCCTGTAATCTAATGTCTATTAAGATAACCTTACTTACGTAAAATTATAAAGCATAATGTAATAAACGTTGTTTTGCATATATTTTTTCATTTCAAAGTTTAATAAACCCGAGAATAAACCCTTTATGATTTCGAACTGAAGAATATTTTTGTCACTTTACTGATTTTATTTATCAGAATTTTGGCAAATAACAGCATTGCACGGATTGACAATGGAACATTTGCTGGTTTAACTGTGTTATCATATCTGTAAGTATTTACTCATTTAGTGCCTACCAATTCATCCCACATCTAACCTTAATCATATTGTGTTATTCGAGAAATAAAAGACACTGCCCCTAACGAAGACATGGGATTCCCAAAATTGTTTTTCTCTGGGAATTAAAAAGGATGGTCATTGTTCTCGGGACACTGGGAATTCTCATTTTGTAAGCATTTTATTTTTCAAAATGGGAATTCTCAATTTAAAAAAATGTTATTCTAAAAAATCACATTTCATCTTCAGGGTGTGCCATTAATTTCGGGAATAGCCCATTACAGCATAGGGTGTGAATTTCAAATTGGGCTACTTGAAAGAGTGACTCCATTTGAAATTCACACTCCCTATGTGGAGATTAAAGTCATGTCTTCCACAGGGGATATGTGGATTTCAACAGAAATAGCCAAATATAACCAATATTCTCACATTATCTTACTTGTCTTACAGTGACTTATCTGGTAACCAGATATCATATCTGCACAACGGCGCCTTTTCAACGCTAAAGAAATTAATGATTTTGTAAGTTGAATGAAACGTTTCGAAATACAACAATTAGTGTCGTCTGATTTTGTATTTCACATTAAAATTATGATGATTTGAACAGTTATGCTAAGATATGTCATTAATTCTTGTTAACCACAGGAATATCCAGAATAGTGATATATTGTTCCCGTCCGAGAAACTTTTCCATGGATTATCCAGTCTCACAACTTTGTGAGTATTATATCTATTGTATCAAAAATTGCTTTCACATTTTCCCTTTGTGACATGTGGCAACCAGTACTCCTAAGTGCACACATTAACCACAAGCAAATTAAAATTAAGTGTCCGATGTCCAATTTTGATACTCTAAACAAACCACTGATTGGTCTTTTTGACATCAATTTGTATCACTATTGAACACAGGTACTCGGACAAGTTCTTATTTTGCTGTTTGGCACAAGGTTTAGAAACACTGACGGAATGCCTACCAGAACCTGATCAGTTCTCATCATGCGACGATCTTATGAGGTATTCAGCTCTACGCATCTGCATCTGGATCTTGGGATTGAGTGCTTTATTGGGAAATACATTTGTCATTTTGTGGCGCTTTAAGCCAGACAAAACCAAAACAGGCATAACAAAAACGTCGTATCACGTTCAATCCTCTTTAGTATGGAACTTAGCTGTTGCTGATGGACTGATGGGGATATATATGTTAATTATTGCATCAGCAGACATGTACTATCGTGATGTTTACATAGCTTTCGCAGAGCAATGGCAGAGTAGTTTTATCTGCCAGATGGCCGGATTCTTATCGACTCTTTCAAGTGAAGCATCAGTCTTCTTTATGACAATTATCAGCATTGATCGATTCTTATGTATAATTTTTCCTTTTAGTGATATAAAATTAAATCGAAAATCTACATCGGTTTCTGTGTTAGTTGTATGGGTGATTGCATTAGTGCTAAGCATTTTGCCTGTATTTGTAAACGGATACTTCGGTGATCAATTCTATGGCCAATCTAGTGTTTGCCTAGCGTTACCTCTGACAAGAGAAAATACTGCCGGATGGGAATATTCGGTATCGTTATTTCTTGGGGTTAATTTAGTAGCATTTTTTACCATCTTCATATGCTACGCTTCTATCTACATATTAATTAAGTTATCTTCAAGAAGGATCAAACGCATTGGAAAGCAGCAAACAGAGCAAATAGAGTTTTCTATTCGAATGGCCTTTCTCGTCGGAACAGATTTCATATGCTGGATGCCTATTATCATCCTAGGGTTTCTCTCACTAACAGGAGTGGCACAGGTGCCGCCTTATGCCTACGTGTGGATTGCTGTCTTTGTTCTACCGATTAATTCATCACTCAATCCATATATATTCACTATATTGACGAGGGAATTGTCTAATCGTCAATTAAGGAAGCATGCGGCAAGTAGAAAAGAAATAAAGACATTGGTCAACAATAACACCAATACTGAGTCTACATTGATGCCATATTATCTTGGTAAGCATGGTGAGTATCATATGCTGTTCATATATGTTAACAATAAACCTGACAATTCTCAGCATTATTCATTTTAATATCACTGTTTAATAATAATATGGGTACACAAAAATGTATAATATTAATAACATATTGGTGAGGTAGTCTTTAAAAGTTGGTAGCCTGTTGGTGAAACTTGAATGAAATCGTTGAGGAGTAACCTATATCCCTCCAAATGTTATCTCACAGATTCTCAGTTAATGAAAGTAACTATGGATGAGATGATAAAACGTCGTATCTTGCCGTCGATAGACAGCAGTAAGATTAAGTCATTTCTATTGGAAACCTATATCCAGAACACTGACAGACTATTATTGTCCGACATCTCCCTGCAAAACATCAAAGAAGATCTTCAAATTGCTTTACATTACTTCCAGACGCATTACAACGATAGTACTGGTATTCGAGAAAATCAAGTATTATTAGAAAAGGTTGGTGGATATTTTATGATTGGTGTATAGCAATTATGTATCGATAGTTACAACAAGCAAATCAGCAAATGGAACATTTCTGAAATAAAAATCGGCTCTCGTAGGAGATGAACTACGAAAACAGGAAACAGTGACACAAGAAAATATCCTAAACAGCGTGCCAGAGCTTTCAAACTTTAATTTATATTGCTTGGGGTTTCTTTTAGTTTAAATCAACCTCTGTGATCTTTTTCTTGTTTTTGTTTGTAGGTATCAGATGGAAGTTACCGTGCTTTCCTGTTGTTGCCTGATATAAACCAACAAAAACAGCACGGCAATGGAAATGTTAAGGACAAACAACAGGAACTACAGGAACTGCGTAGAAGCAAAGAAACACTGAACAATCTGATGGATACAATCTATAAATTGTCTAAAACTTGAAATACATGTTAAATCGTGGTTTTACAATTTGCAATACGGTTTACATGATTCCTTCATAACACCACATATCCGGATAACATTGAGTTAGTGTCGTGAAGGAATAATAAATTATGTAGTGACGAACTAAAAGAAGTGATCTATTATGTTATGATGAACCCCGGGGATGAACTAATGAAGTAGTCATTGCATTGCATACGATTTTTTCATTCTTATGGTGTGGTAATTAATCGCTTAAACGCTATGTATGCTATCAATTTAGGGTTGAATTTATATTTAGGACCCTGCGCCAAATCCAAATGTAGGGCCCCTGACTATCACCATTGTCGCTTTTGAAGGATTGGGACAGAGGGGTTGGGGTTCCTATAGAGCACTTCAAGTTCAACATTCATATTTCTTCTCTGTAATTGATATAAAACTCTTGTTCTGGTATCGATCGATGGATTGATTGATTGATTTTATTTGGTTCCATATAAAATAGCATCATAGAAATACAAAATACATAAATATATTATATAACAAGTTTAAAATACATGACATATGACACTTGACAAAATTAAAAATTAAAAGATATACAATGTGAAGATAAAAATACACTAGGAACCGGGATAACCCATAAAGCCAGTGTTTCAGGCTTATTTCCAATGGGGTCCTTAATAGAAAGATTTTGGCAAAAAAGGCAGAGAGCATAAACAACAAGCACACAAAATGGACAACAGACTCCCGTTAAATTAGCCGTTACTGAAATGTTTTCTTATTAAACCCTTGATTAAGATTGGGGATATTTTTGATATCATTTGGAAGCATGTTCAATCCCGTATTGCACTGTAATAGAAAGTAGTACCAGCTGAACTTTTGATTTTAGGCACATGGAAATTAAAAAGCCGCCTTCTAGTATTGTAGTTGTGAATTTCAGAGGTTTTAGTTAACAAACTGGCACAGGTCGGGGGCACTTGACCCATAATAAATGTTGTGCACATGACATAAATTTAAAACTTTTACTCGACACTCTACATTTTTAAAAAATCAGACTGTTGAGTTCGGATTGACCAATATGTGACCGGGGTTCTAGGTGTAATATATAGCGCACCATTTTATTTTTAGTGATTTGAAGTTTGTTTTTAAGCCATTGACTGAGTCCGGAATACCATGAAGAAGATGAATAATCAAAGTGGCATTGAATTAAAGCCGAACACATACAGTTTTGGTTGAGACAACTGCCATTGCGATACATAAATTTCAACCTGGAATTTGCCTTTTGAATAATATTGTTTGCAATTGCTTCCCCAGAAACAGATTGGTCAATGTTAATACCCAGATATTTCACAAAAATTTTCAACATTTTTTATTTTCCTTTTGGAGCCGAAGATAATACATTCGGTCTAGCCGAGATGTAAAGACAGTTTGTTGTCTACCAGCCAATTGCTGCAAGACTCAAGAACTTGGCCTAATTTTTGTGATATGACACTAGGATCTTTATAAGAAAATAGGATTGTACTGACGTCTGCATACAACATCAATTTACAGTCTGGGTCTATACTAATGATCATATCATTAATGTAACATAACAATAAGAGTGGCCCCAGTATGCTACCCTGGGCACACCACATGATATATTAAGAGATTGAGAATCAGCATTGTTAATTTGAACTATTTGCTGCCTATTTGATACGAATGAAACCAGTCAACAGATTCAACTCCCATTTCATTTAATTTCTCACATAAGATTTGATGGTTGACTGTGTCAAAAGCTTTTTGGAGATCAATCATTATCATGCCTGTATATAAACCACGGGAAGATTGAGTTTTGATGTGGTCCATCAAATGAATGAGATAAGAATCTGTTGAAAACTTGCTTCTGAAACCTTATTGGTGTTCATACAGAATGTTGTTTGATGTCAAAAATGTCAATTGAACATAAACTGATTTTTCAATGAGAATTTTTGATATTGCACTCAAAACACTTATTGGTCTGTAATTACTTACATCTGTATTTTTGTTCTTTTTATAAAGAGGGGTAACCTTAGCCAATGTTACTAGGGACAGTATCTGTCATAATCGATAAATTAACAATACGAGTTATAGGAACGCTATGTATTATATCTGCTCTGTATTACTCTCTCCTCCCCTCGCTCTCTACCTCCCCCCTCTCATCATGCAGTTATTGTTAACTACATGTATGCACACAACACAGGGGCACTCACATAGGTAATTGACCCGTACTTGTTGCGCTGTGCTGTGGGTATATGAGATGAACTATAGTTAGCGCCATATATCAAAAAGTATAAAAGCTCTGATTTTAGTACTTGCTCTATGTTTCAATTACTTATTCTTTTCAAAATATATGAGAAAGGAAATCTACCATCTTATCCAAACTCCCGTGTTAATCCAATGCACATTTTGCTTCTCCGGGCCGCCCTGACTTGGTCGCGTTTGGAAGAGGAGTGCCACAAAACCGTAATGGGTACAAATTTAGTACTTTCTGTCAATCAAGTATGGTTTATTTTCTACATGTCAATCTTTAAATTATTAGCATAGTCCTTATAATAACGGTGGAGCGCCTTGATGAGTAAATGATAGCAAACCAGTGAAAAATCCCCAAAACTCAGTCAGTGGAGCTCCACCCGTACATGTCAATAGCGTCATTATCGATTGGATTAGTCGACCGTAGCGGACAATTCGATCGCTCATTGGATTAATATTATCACGTGGTAAGAAATGTGCATTGGACAATCGATTACTATAATGGTTTAGTACTGCATATTTCGGTGTAATCTCCACTAAGCGGGTTTATAGCTGAAAAGGTCACGGTGAATTTGCCGTGGACAAAACTGCACTATGTCTTTTGCTCTCTGCCTTCCTTTTGCTTTTGTGTTTTTTTAATTTTTTATATCAACATACTTTTTACTCTCAAATTATGTGATCTAGGTCTTTATACCGATATTGATATAGAGCAATAGGCATTGTGGCGTCTTTGCACACCTGTTGCAGCGATTATATTCTCGTAGAATAACGAGATTCTAAGCTTTCCAAATGTGTAGTGCAATATGATGTAAATTAAATCTGGACACATAATATTGGAGTTTGGCAGCTATACCATAAAATGGACTTATCGTAACCTTTCGATGAACTGTTCTATGTTTTGGAAATTTCGATTACATAATGTAGTAAGGCAATCGCACTTTATGGTGCTTTAGGTATATTGAACTGCGACTGTACTTCGGGCTGTACTTGTAAAGTTTACGGTATAATGTATTTTATAACGAGCAAATTGCTTGTCGGTTAAAAAATGAGCGTTGTTTTTCTTTAGCTTGTTTACTTTTTATTACAATGAAATCAATGTGAACACTGAACGGACTATCATGTGATAAGAACTGTTTATATTTGTTTGGCATCTAATAACCTATAACAATATGTAAATAAGTATACCACTGTAAAGATGAGTTTTGATTTCCTCTGTTGTATTGGTCAAAGTCCACTGTGTTAACTAAAGTAACCTTGATACGTATAGAGGAATCGCAACCATGCTTCTGAAAACACGTAGGAACATGAGTTGTGCACGGTTAACTTATTAACATTAGCTGCGTTGCTCCTGCATATGGCGTTTTAACATATACACTTGAAGACATATGGAAAGATTTAGCTACTTGTAAAAAGTTGTAGGCACAATTTTAAAGAGCATCAATAATGACCTGAAAACGTAAAGACATAGCTGCAGCATCGATCAAGGTTACGTTCTTCTGTATAGTTTGGGGCCTCCAGAATTTACAATACAGTTGGTATGACCAGAAGCTACCAGAGGTGAAAGGACAAGGGTTTGTATAAGTTGCCTGTAGTGCAGGTGTTCAAGCGAGGCGCAGCCTTCGCAATCAATTCAAACCGGCATCGGCATGGGGAACCGAACTGATAAAAACATCACTGACGAGATTTTGGACAAGGATGAAGTAAGTAAATTATGGCTTTTATCATGTTTATGTACTGATTCCATTCATTTCTCTAGCATGATCTACGCCAGGGATCTACGAAACGTCACATAGTTATTTACATGATCTTTTGGCTGTCTGAATCAGTGGCAATGTGTGACATGAAAGACATATTTGTTGGCTATTTTGCTACTAAATTGACGTATTCCATAATTGTTACTTATCGAGGTGTATATACATTATGTTGCTATTTCTGTTTACCGTCTGATTACTGTTTACACATAGAACGTTCTTACAGTGAACTTTTTTGTACTTTGTCACAGCGGGAAATTGTTCGAATTGCGGAGTTCATTTCGTGCTCTTTGAGGTAAGATTGTGCAGAATACGCTGAGCCATGTCTTTGCATACAATGTTGCTATTGGTTCTATTGTATACTGCGCCAATAAAGTATCTTTACACTTGGAAAAATTAGCAAAATCTCCAAACTGAACAATATTGGGGTAATTTTGTTTTTTAATAGATGCACTATCTAATCCTGCACATTATGACACCACATTGAATCCAATGTGACTTCAAGAAGCAAAGTTACAAGCATTTGACTAGACGAAGGTCCAGTTTTAAAAGTGACAAACTGGCCCATTCAAAACTCCACAGACTAGACATTTGGTTTGAGAGTGGTGAATGGCTAATTTATGAGTTTGGGTTTAATTTAAAACAAAAGGAACAAAGTCATGATGCAGTCATGTCTACAGTAGAATTCATCTCGACCTTTGCAGGACTTGAACCCCATTAAAAGCTATTAAACCAAGATAACACTCATTGAAACAGCTCAACTGATTAAATCGGATCTTCTCTGGTTGTGCACATGTGTCTGTTTTCATGTGCGATATCGCAATAAAGCTGGTATTATAGCTTCAGTTGGGTAACCGATTATAAAGGAAACGAAAGGAAACAATGGTATGTGTACCTTTGTTCACGAAATGAGACAATGGCCTGCTTTTTGTAAACCAGCATTCTTGAAAATGAGCAACATAATGATTGTTGACTTAACACGGTTTGGAAATAATTTCTTCATATTTTTGGTGTTATCTGTCGTTTACATATCCTTCCTAAAACACAAAAGTGCGACCCTCTCCAAACACCTAAATTAGCTAAAAATTTAGGACATGTTACAAAACTATATTGTCTAGAATTTTAGAAGAGTACTTTTAATATTGGCCGGTTATTTTTCACACAGCGACGTTAACTAGGCAATGTACTATTACCTATAACATTAACTAAAACACCAAAGTACGAATATTTCCAAACATCTAAATTAGCTAAAATTTAGGACATGTTAAAAAACTATATTTTCTAGAACTTTAGAAGAGTACTTTTAATATTGGCCGGTTATTTTTCACACAGCGACGTTAACTAGTCATATCCCCATACTTTTAACGTAGGGCTATTTGTAGAGGTCACGCGTCAATGGGAAAGAGCACTGTGTATTGTGTATAGGAAAACGGACAGTAACTGCAGTATGTAAAACTGAAACAAAAGAACTGACAAATAAAATGAAATTTATGAAAAGTACAGAGAAGTAAAAACTGAAATAAAAACTGCTTTAAATAACGCTTCATTGAAGAAACTGTGTTGTCTCTTTGTTTTGCTTGTTGGAATCTTTTTGCGCCTTGTATAAGGAAGTTTGTCACTTTTAAAACTGGACCTTTGTCTATTCAATTGCCTGTAACTTTACTTCTTGAGGTCACATTGGATTCAATGTGGTGTCATAATGTGCAGGATTAGATAGTAGTGCATCTATTACAAAAACAAATGTACCCAAATATTGTTCAGGTTTGAAATTGTGATTATTTTTCCAAGTGTAAGGATACTTTATTGGCGCAGTATAGAATAAATAGTTTAAGGCGCACATCATAATGTTTTTGACGAACTGAACCACGTGTCTCCTAACCTTCTCCTTTCCATTTTGCTCGTTGTTACACCCCACACACACACCCCAGCGCACTGTGAAATGCAAAAATACTCATAAAACAATCATTTCATATCTCGTTCTCAGTTTTAAATCAACGTGTGTGGGTGTTTTTTTCAGTATCTTAGGCGCTGGTTCTATTATTTGCATAGCAATCTGGAAGAAGAAGGTCTTTAGACCGGAGGTAAGCTCAATTTAATATTGTTCTGTATCCACGTAGAAGCGTCTTCAGCAGATGGGGATGTTGTGATGATATTTTGTCTACAATCAGGACTGTCCTTTATTATGACACCCCTGGGCAGGAGCAAGTCATTATCCCAAATAGGATCGATCTATTTACCGTCCTTGAACTAGCAGTCCTGAAAGCAAAGTACTTCTCAAAACCAGGACTCGGAAGCTCTCGGAGACAGCCAATAAAAGGTTTTGTCACTTGCCTAGACACATGAAGCTACGCAGGGCGTTCAGGATTGTTGGGGAATAACTACTTAAACCGCAAAATACGCTAATATAATGAGTGCGCTGCGCTGGCAGTTGAAACACAAGACAGAACCCTTTAAACAGTTTCGGGTCGTACACCTGACTGTCTGACATGTAGACAAGATATATCATCATAGCATCACCATCTGCTAAAGACGGTAGTCACTAAGCAAAAACGTTCCAGGTAAGCGAAAAAATAGTGAAGTGTGGAACTTTAACTCTAATCATTACTACCACTACGTATAAATATCCACTCATATAGTATAGATAAACAATATTGTTTTTATAATTATGATGTAGAGATCAGTTTATAATGAAATCTGGATCACAACTATAGTGAAATGCAGATACTAGTATTTATTCATTTGGTGGACTTCGTACCATGTTATATAAGATTTGTGTTGTTTTTCCATTTACTTTCAAATATAAAACACATTTTTTGTTGATTTGGCTAGGTTCATCCGTTATTTCACCTGTCTATGGCTGATCTGTTGGCAGCAGTCTTTGTTATAACTGGTCTTAGTATTTATGGTTACGATAACGACGAAGCACCTTATGTTTGTTATTGGGTCACCGGTTTAGCAGTTGTGAGTACTGTATTTTATATTGATCATGTTGAGACTTTGAATCTCTGATTTTGACGAGTTATATTTTTGACATAACTAAAGCCAAGTAAATCTCGTGGGTTATAAACAACGATAGTGCGATGAGATGTAAAGGTAGAAGATTATAACGCTGTGAGACGATGTGATAAGCTGGGTAACTTGAATTGCATGAACTACCCGGGGAAGGGACTAAAGTGAAATGAGGGAGGGGCGAAATCGGAAAATGTACCTAAAATACTTAATTTTCCCCCAAATACTGGCTTTTCTTAGTTATGTTTTTATTCTAAAGGGGAGAGCATGCGAGGGACAAAGACCAGCTGTAGGGAGAAATTCTCTCATGGCCCCTTGGCGGCGCATTCGGCTGGCACTAGTTGTCAGCAGCAATTTAAATTACAACATAATACATATGTTATGTAATAATGAATACAACATATACCGTTATCATTTTTCTTTCAAGGGTCTGTATTTAAGCACATTCATGTTGACATTTGTATATGCCCTGGAAGCATACGTGAGGACGAAAGAGCAGCTATCTGAGAGGAGGCAACCAGCATATGATAACGACAGAGAACCTGTGAGTTGGTCATGTAAAAACTACTACTGCATCAAAATGCTATCTTTTTTTAATTCGCCCACCAGTGAATACCCTATACTGATGAATAAAAAGCCCCACTCAGCTTTGTATAAAGGTATACATTCAAATTGGAATTCAAGGGAACTTCAGCGAAATTCTGCCAACCCCAAACACAACATCTAATGGCGCGCCCTTAATATCTACCTATATGCAGACGTGGGACGTGGAAATGTTCATCAACTCATCTTATATCAGGGTTCGTTATGGTTAGAGTTAACCTAACCCTTATCATAATAATATAACTTGAGGTTGTTTTGGATATCCACGTCTGCATAATGATAATGTTACCGTACACCACGAATGAGCCGTAAATGTCCTAAATTGTATGCTGAGTAGTGTAAAATGTGCATGAAGGTCGTATTCATAGGTGCCTCAAGTCAGTGCTACATGTATCTGATTTTAGTAGCGCCAATCAATAATCCTATTGTTGAAGAGGATAATAAGCTTATACCTTATGTTGAAGAGGATAATAAGCTTATACCTATGTCTATAGAATTCTTAAATATCTCTAGTCCTTGTTTGCTTTGGCTAAATCCTGTTTAAGTGGCGGGTTACAAAGCATTGTATTTTGTCTAGGTGTGTATAACCAACAATTAACAATGAAAGGACATTCCTGCACCTCGTTGACTTGGGGATGATTTGAAATGACCGCCAATTATGACTGTTTGATATTTATTACCAGCAATGTGGGAAAAGAGACACATGTAGAACCGACAAAGGAATACCATTTTGTTGAAGGAGCAAAGTTCAACAAATTCAACAAACCATAACCCCGCTTCTGGATATCGTTTGAAGTCAAATGATATACCATTTAAAGCTTATGACATGTATGATATATATTTTCTAAACACGAAATAAAACAAAATTGACCGGGCGGAATTTACGGCTCATTCGTGGTGTACGCTCACATATTTACCTTCCATGTTGCATACTGATCAATATACGAATCTGAAATATGAACTTTATTTATGTTAATGTCATGAAATGTCTAACCTTAAATCCACAACTGATGATAAGAATAAAAATTGATGTTTTTGATAGATAAACGTTTGTACCCCATGGTACATGGGATTAGCATACACCATCGCATGGGCTTTACCAATATTTATGGTAATAGGTGTTGTACTACCGACACAAAGAATAAGTTCTTCAATGCCACCAATATGTACCAGATATCATTATGGGTAAGTTAGTCTTAAACAGTTTTAATACCGCATCATACACCTTTTTGTATGAAAAACCATTGTACGTACTTACGTAGGCATAATTATATGGCAATTTCTTTGACATTTAGTATGGAATATTTTTTTCGCAAAATTCCACGACTGGTCTGGAAGGGATCTGCAACTCTGCATAAACTGCACGGGCTAAATATTAATTGGGGTGTGTCGGGAGATGGTGTGAAATAATTGTTTAATAGAAAATGTGCTTTTCATTAGTTTACATTATGGTGCTCATAATGTAGCGAATTTAAATAAAATGGCGGATTTAGGAGGCTTTGTGGGGCAATTTCGGACTTTATGCAACATTGTTCTGTTATTATCAAATTTATTGGGGTTTGAGGTGATATTTCCTTAACTTTGTCAGCAATTGGCATTCGTCACAGCTGAAATACACTTTCAATGTACCAATTTTTGGAAAATGGGGGAGCTTAAAATATGTCTCTTAAAAGTGATACGTACTCAGGAAGATTGGAGGCTAGGATCAATTGTAATACGGTACACAAACAACTGCGAGGATTCCTGGTTGTCCAATAAACTCACGCTATTTCGTTGTGTACAGTAAATTTATAACATTTGGCCCCAGGAGCCATTCAAACTTTCTGAGTGCGCACCACCTTTAAGAGACATATTTTTAAAGCTCCTCCCGTTTTCAGAACTGGTAGATTACAAGTGCACTTCTGTTTTGACGAATTGGTATTAAGGTTCAGTAAATATCACCTCAAACCTCAATATATTTGATAATACATTCGGAAATTTTACCCCCAAAAAACTCAAATTCAGTCTCCATAAATCCGCCATTTTAAGCTAATTCACTACATTATCAGAAGAGTTTAGGGTTAAACTGCGATATTTTGAACCTTATCCTGTAAATTAACAATAGGAAACTGGAGGACATCTGGTCAGTATATAATGTTGGACATTTTTACCAAGTGACATGGAGCTTTTTTTCACGAAATCTTTAATCGGAATCAAGATCGTGTTTATAGCCAGACTTAATGTCATGTCCCTATATGCCTATAGTATTTCCACAGATATAAGACCTTTAAGGTTATTAATTATTTTAAACTGTTGTGATTTGGTAGTTCACAGTATCTTACGAATGGTTGTGAGCTTTGGCAAAAACTGCATTGCTCAATTCATAGCGAGCGTGTAGGAGAATTAAAAATCACAGATATACTTTTATAGGTGCTGCGGTTCTTGAGTTACGTTGTGAAGAGGGCTGAAACAACAACACTTTGGTAAAACGTACATAACTCATTAACAACAATAAATTAAGCAAGTTTGCAAAGTATACGATTTGTAGACTGAACTTTTGCAAAAAATCAAGGTGTTAATTTTTAATAATATATTGATCTAGATAATAAAAATCGATTTTTAGATTGCTTCGACCAACAATTCCTCGTCAACCCTTAACCATACTGATGTGCTCATTTGCAGGTGTCTTGTGATGTTTCATCAAAGCAAGGATCCATGCTTAGTAAGTTAATCAATTGAAAGATACTAGAGATCAAAGGTGTTGATAAAAATCGTGTAAATAAATAAATAAATAACATAAATAAATAAATAAATAAATAAATAAATAAATAAATAAATAAATAAATTTAAAAAAATAGCAAAACGATGTAAATGACAATAACAGAAAACACAAATTTTGGGAATTTTGATCGGAGATTTTGCTGATCATTTGATAATTCCTATTTATTTGACACAAGGTAAAGCTCATAAAATGTGATGATTACTTTGCAGGATCGAACACAAGATGCAATAAATGCAAGACTGGCGTTGAAGTCATTTTTCCTATTTGTTTTGCTAGCCGTTTCAACCGGACTTTTTGTAAGTAATTTTTAACAGCTTTGGAGTGCTTGATGGATCATGTTGCGACGATCATGTTGCGAAGAATTGGACTACACAAAAATTAAGAATTAAGAATGGCGAAGCAAGTTTTAAGCTCGTTATTATGATCGTTATTGAGAGACTTTAAAAACTCCTCAATAACGATCTGACTGTGACGAATTTGGTGTTTGTTGGATCTTACGTGCCGCGACTGAAATAATAATTTGCGGTTTTTGTTTGTTTGTTTTTTTCATTTTTTTTTTCATTTAGGTTTTGTACTCATTAACTCATAAAACATTACGACGTATTCATAATCTACAAGGCGTGATTGGTCCTCGGCAATACGACGAGGCGCGAAGAGTACGTAATAGGGGCATACTTTACTGTTCCGTGTTCATTATCTGTTGGTTACCAGGTAAGTATGTAAATAATAAAGCAACAACAACAATGGCAACGATAACAAGACCACCAACAACAACAATACTTACAGCAGCATCAACACCAGTCCAATTCCATAAAGATCAACTATGACTACCAACACTATCATAATAATAGCCCTATATAGTCAGCACTGCTCCTGCAACTACCAACACCGTAATACGAGGGTTCTAGCTCCACCCTCATATCTCAACTTCTGTATATAGTAGCCCTTTCATATTTTATGTAGGTTGTGAGAAAATTTAGTTTTAATATTATTTTTCATTTATTGTAGAAAGATATACAGGCTGTATAAAAATGATTGTTGCCCATCATAATTAGTGTTTATTGAAACATCTGCTTCTACCAAATAGCTCCAAATGCAATATCGACCCTCTTTAAATGACCAGAAGGTGTATCAAATTAAGTGCATCTTATGTTGTATTTTGATATACCAGTATTATCATTAATCACAGAACCTGCTGGGTAGTAGTCCTTTGATAATCTTTGAGCAAGTTCATTAGGAATGTTGATTTCATCTGTGAATTTTGTTCATTTTGAACAATTAATACAAAAAACGAAGTTGATTAACTCACGTTTTAGTGACGTTTCACCACTACACTAGTTAGTGGCTTCATTAGACTGGCAACTCATCACATCTGATTGTTTCCTTTTATGGATAACAGGAAGTACCGTAGAGGGCGTGATACGTTGGTCAAAGATGTTGTTGAGTGCATAGGCCCTCTCGTTCTTGTTTAGAGTGTCATGTCCTTTTCTGCAGATCCAAAAAATTCATAAAGATGGAACCCCCGTTGCGACCCATCGTGGACTTTACAGGCTGTATCGGTTACAACGTGGCATGTCCGTAGCTGATATTTTGAGCCTGAGACTAGTATACCTACTAGTCTCAGTTTTGAGCCCATTGTTGGCCAATCTGAACACCACGTTCTGAATTTTAACAGTCTTGCGGAAGACCTGAGACATAGTCCTCACTGAAGATGAGATCCTTAATTCGCACGATGAGGTGGCGCTCTTTACCAGTACCCTATCGATCTCACTCTTCATGTGCTCCGTGAAAGACTTAGTGAGGATAAAGACCTCAAAAACAGAACTATCCTTACTATAATGACATCATCGAACTTACAAAGTTTTGTCTGTTAATTGCCACTGTCGCCTACTTTAACTACTCGAGTGATACTTACCGCCAACGGTTCGGCATGGCTATGGGAAGTCCCTTTATCCTCCTCGCGTTTAATATATTCATGGACTGGCTGGAACACAAAGCCATTTCCACGGCCCTTTTACCTTTGTAGCCTGTCGCCCGAGTCTCTGGAAAAGATACGTAGATGACGTGTTGGAAATAGTACACAAAGGAGAAGTAGACAACCTAACAGAACACCTAAATTCCATCGACCCCACCAACAGGTCAAGTTCTTATACGAGCAAGAACAAGAAGGTTTGATTCCCTTCCTCGTCAATCCTCGACACCATAATCACCAGAAAATCTGATGGATCAGTGAAACTCTGCTAGCGCTTCTACCGAAAGAAAACGCACACTGACCAATATCTTCAGATCTCCTCCAACCACCACTTACATTAAAAGCTGGGAGTTGTTAGAACGCTGTTAGACAGGAGTGACGCGTCAAAGGAAGTGGACAAACAAAAAGAGGAGAATAAAGTTCGCGAAGCATTTAAAACCAATTGCGGTTAATATCCAGATTGATCAATTAAGAAAGTCAAACACTCCTAAGATAAAACTTACCTCAAAGCGAAAAGATGACAGTGAGAAAAGCAAAGGCATGGTTGTGGTCCCCTACATAGAGGGCGTATCTTAGCGAGTCTCCCGTGTGTTAAAAAAAAACACGGGTTCTCTACTATCATGATTCCACATCGCATCATTCACAGTATTTCCGTCCACCCTGAGGACAGACTTCTCCCTCAACAAAAAGCGGAGGCCATTACGAGATCCCCTGCGGTGACTGCTCCAGTTCCTACATTGGTGAAACTGGCCGTCCCTTCGGTGCCCTTCGAGCACCAGAAAGAGGTCGAGAAATTTGAATTCAGACCATTTACACGTGCAAATTCCAAATCTTCTGTCACAGACATTCACAAATCAGCCATCACTGATCATGTGGCCTCTACAAATCACTCAATCAATAGGGAGGACTCTGAAGTTATTGATCATGAAGCTGATAAGACTACCAGGTGGCTCAAAGAAGCCATTTAGATCCGCAGAAAATGACATGACACTCTAAACAAGGACGAGGGGGCCTGGGCGCTCAACAACATCTTTGACCAACTCATCACGCCCTCTACGGTGCTTCCTGTTACCCATAAAAGGAAACAGTCAAATGTGATGAGTTGCCAGTCTGATGAGGCCACTAGTGTAGTGGTGAAACGTCACTAATACGTGAGTTAATCACCTTCGTTTTTTGTAGGCATTGTTCAAAATGAATAAAATTCACAGCATCCTTTGATATAAATGTTTCGATAATGTCAATATTCCTTTGCATTGTTTTTATAGCATTAATCATTGGACTGATGTCGTATTCAAGCATCGATATTCGAAACATGTTTTGGCTATACCTGCTACAGGTATGTTTGGAATCAGAAATATAATTCAGCAACGTTAAGGGAAGGGGTATGAACATTTGGACAGTATTTATTGTGGGACATTAGAGCACATCAGACATATCGAATTGTATTCTGAATACGAAGAATGGCCTTCTGATATCAAATAATTTTGATTTTTGAAATTCGCAATGTAATACACATTTTATGGCAAATCATTAAAAATTGATATTTTTGATATTTAACAGTACTCAAAGTAAACTTTATAAATCTGATGATTTCTACCTAAAGTGTATGTAGGTCGGATGAAAAGCCGACGATAAATTGAAAATTTTGACCTTTCGTATTGAAGATATGGATTTTTTTCCCAAAACCCCAAAAAAAATTAGGTCTTTTTGGGAAAAAATATCCATATCTTCAATATGAAAGGTCAAAATTTTCAATTGATCGTCGACTTTTCCTCCCAGCTACATACATTTTAAGACTATATCATTAAATTTATAAAATTTACTTCGAGGACTGTTATATCTCCAAAATGTGAAAAATATCAAATTTTAATAATTTGTCATAAAATTTGTATTATATCGTGAATTTCATAAAATGAAAATTATTTGATATCAGAAAGACATTCTTCGTATTCAGAATGCAATTCGATAGGTCTGATGTGCTCTCAAGTCCCACAAAAAATGCTGTCGAAACGCTCAAAACGCTCATTCCAGTTCCCTTAAGACGTTGCTGAAATTGGAAAGGCTGCATTATGAGTATAATAATAATGTTACTGATGCATTTCGTGTAACCCACTCGTACCCAACCCCACACGTCACACACCCGAATCAGTAAATCAATCGATCAAAAACATTTATAAAGCGCCGGTTTTTCGTTATATTTAATAGAAAAAGTTCAGATGAGCCGTAATGGCAAATATACACTATTTACATAATGCCGTAGAATACAAATAAGTTATCAATTTAGATTAAAGCTGTTCACATTTTTGGTGTAGTCTCAATATGTAGGTAGTTCGTTCCAGCCACACACCCACAAAACAAACTTCGCACCACCCACACGCGCGCTTATTAATTAGTTCTTTCATTATAATACATATTGCTATTT
Organism: Amphiura filiformis; assembly: GCF_039555335.1. NCBI lineage: Eukaryota > Metazoa > Echinodermata > Ophiuroidea > Amphilepidida > Amphiuridae > Amphiura > Amphiura filiformis. Next base: position 50,728,758 of record NC_092630.1, on the reverse strand, counting down.
TCATTCTTATTTTAGTCAATAATGTCGCCATTGCAGGGATTTTTAAACTGTGTGATATATGGTTGGATACGTGGCAGCTTTCAACGTGCCTTGAATTTAGGAGCCGATTCCACACTTCTCTCGTGGTCTGTAAGAAGACGAGTGTCACCCGCAATTGACAGTGCAAGATACACGGACTATGGGACACTTTCCAATACAGATGATGATTATGAAGGACAAACAAGTGGACGTGAAAGTGACAAAAATAGGAACAAGACATTTAGGTTACCAAGGAATACGCAGAATGATATTGTCTTGTCGACATCTGAATCTGCAGCTGAATAAGCGTGGAGCTTGTAAAATGGTTATTTTAAAGATATCAAAATGAGATTGGATCGATTGGGGATTCCAGATTTGGATATTTTGACATTAAAGAGGCATACTCTAAATAATCGACGTGGAATTCGTTATTCAATATTATATCACTCATACATAAATTCTAGACAGTTCATTGGTTGATTACCATTTGCCATTTTTACTATCACCCTCTCCGTGTGATAGTCTTTACCATCGTTTTGCCGTAGTGCGCCTGCGCCAAGCCGTGCGCTGACTCTTGGACTCGCCGATTTGGTTATGGGGTGGACCCCAAAATGTGAAGTATATCACCGCAAAACATGGTGTTATGTTGATGAATAAATGTATTTCCTACCTTAAATAGTATTTTAGTAATAGAATTTATGCATGAGTGATATAAAACAAATATTAACTGTCTTAAATTCGTGTAATGGTCGAAATATAATCACTCGGTGAAAGATGTATTGTTCCATTCCACTCGCCGTTCCGGCTCGTGGAATGGAACAATCCATCTTTCACCTCGTGATTATATTTCGACCATTACACTCATAGACAGTTAATATTTGTATATAATTATTTTGATTCATTTTAACTTTTAACCAATGTTTCTTGACGGAATATCAATTACAAAGATCACGGCGTCGCCAACGTCAACATCCATACAGGGAGTGCGAATCAAATGCGGTTACCTCAATGTGTTACTCCATTTGAAATTTGAAAAAGTAAGGCCATGTTTTTAGGGGACGTATAGATTTTGACTGCATTTCAACTTGAAATTAAACAATTTCAGTTAAATAATAATCGTAATTTACAAACACGCCAGAAAAGCGTTTTACAAAACTGCTTTTTGTAAGATGTATGCACGTGAAGCTGCAAGGTGCAAATGATTACATTAATTAATCGTAGACTCATGGGTCAAGCATTCAATATTTCGAAAACAAAGGAGAAAATTAAATGGCCTGTTTAAAACATTTTATAACTTATGTGTTTATATTCGTGTACATCTGTTTTGAATTAAACATAATGTCACAATATATGTTCCATAATGTCTCTTTTTGTGTGGTAAATAATGCAATAGTGCGGTTCCCTTCTTTGCAGTTGCAGCACCACAAATTAAAAATTCCCTTTTTGCATCACGAGCACCATAGTTTCATTCTATCTGTTCTATATTTTAACCCGTATCTCAGTTCCGAAAGAGCAATATTTGATCTGGGTGTAATCGTATCGAGTTCTATTATATCTCACATCTTGGTTCACGATCAACTTTACATTCCAAAAGTACGCACTCCGGATCACAACAATTCTCAGTGTCAACATTATCGATCCAGGCGACCACAAGTTTCCTGCAACTTACACGATATTGTGCCATTGCATCCAGCATCCATCAAGGTCATCTAACAGGCGCTCACCCATAGGCTTTTCTATTACTTCAAAAACATTGCGCGCTGTCTGAGTTTCCTCTTCCGGATTCCGTATGGTAGAACAAGGGCGTAATCCTTCACAAGATCATTGTCCGGTAGAGTTGATACCGTGATGGGTCCTAACTTGGATGACCAGAAGGGTAGTGTTGGTCAGATTGTATGGTATCATTTGGAATATGGTCCACCTGCTTGGTGTTAAGCATGATCTTATATTACAGGATGTAGCTAAAGCATTACTTTTGCTTTCCATATACTCAGTATCTGTTGATAACCCATGACTTATAGCCATAATGGAGCATTGTTATACAAGTGGTCTCAAACAGCTTCACTTTAGTTTGGTAGGATAAGACTTTTCTGCAGATGCGTTCCAGTTTTCAAAGTGCAGACTAAGACTTTGCGTCGACTAAGACTTTGCGTCTCAATCACTTGAAGTCAGAAACATTGTTGATGATGCTACAATAAGCTCCAAGTGCAGGATGAGGATGGCAATTTGAAGTCATGTATTCCGTCCTAGAAGTACTGGTGACATGACTTAGATCTGCTGCTACTATTACAGTCCTAAAGAGACCCGCAAAATTTTAGATTCTAAGAGGGCGAACTCATCGGCAAATTAAGTCCTGGTCATTTAACATATAGATAAGATATATCCTTGAAATGTGTGGGTGGGTCAAAACTCTGGAGTCGACTCCAGAAAAGGATCTCTCTTCAGTAGGTAGTCTACAGATAATGAACAATAACGGAGTCAGTACGTCACATACTGCAGTTACTGTCCGTTTTCCTATACACAATACACAGTGTTCTTTCCCATTGACGCGTGACCTTTACAAATAGCCCTACGTTAACAGTATGGGGATATGACTAGTTAACGTCGCTGTGTGAAAAATAACCGGCCAATATTAAAAGTACTCTTCTAAAGTTCTAGAAAATATAGTTTTTAACATGTCCTAAATTTTTAGCTAATTTAGATGTTTGGAAATATTCGTACTTTGGTGTTTTAGTTAATGTTATAGGTAATAGTACATTGCCTAGTTAACGTCGCTGTGTGAAAAATAACCGGCCAATATTAAAAGTACTCTTCTAAAATTCTAGACAATATAGTTTTGTAACATGTCCTAAATTTTTAGCTAATTTAGGTGTTTGGAGAGGGTCGTACTTTTGTGTTTTAGGAAGGACATGTAAACGACAGATAACACCAAAAATATGAAGAAATTATTTCCAAACCGTGTTAAGTCAAAAATCATTATGTTGCTCATTTTCAAGAATGCTGGTTTATAAAAAGCACGCCATTGTCTGATTTCGTGAACAAAGCCACACATAACATTGTTTCCTTTCGTTTCCTTTATAATCGGTTACCCAACTGAAGCTATGAATACCAGCTTTATTGCGATATCGCACATGAAAACAGTCACTTGTGCACAACTAGAGAAGATCCGATTTAATCAGTTGAGCTGTTTCAATGAGTGTTATCTTGGTTTAATAGCTTTTAATGGGGTTAAGTCCTGCAAAGGTCGAGATGAATTCTACTGTAGACATGACTGCATCATGACCCTGTAGAACAACATAATTTGTTACTTACAAAGGCGCTGGGATATTTACTTCAACCATATCAGCACTGCCAAATGCCACAATGTCGCAATACAGCATTGTATAGAAATCATAATTGACCTGTTGAAGGCTTCTTGAAGTCAACAAAGGTGTTCCTAGATCCTTTTTGAATACAAGGATTCAATTTTCTTATAAACTCTTCAATACTGGATTGCGTTCTGCTTCATACGATGCAACTCAGGGGCACATACCCCCTATTGTTGGTCATTAAAGAAATATTGCCAAATTAAACATACAACGTCCAGGCATTTATGTAAGAACACCTTCCGTCGGTGCTAGCACCACTGAATTGAAAAGAAATGGCGAAATTATGAAAAGTTGGTTTGCACAATTGCCCACTGCTATATAATAACAAGAAAAGCTCCCAATCATTTGCTGCTTGAATATAAGCCAAGACCATGGTCGAAATATATTTCCCCCTATTTATATATTGGTACAGCTATTAAAATTAATTTACACCAAAATTAATACTCCTCAACAAAAGTTTGGAAAGTTTTTTCAAGCATCTATATCTCAGATTATTTGTGACCTGTTCATATCGTGTTGCATATCAATGGATAACTACTTTATTCCCTTTACAATAACACTACATTTGAAACAATCACCTTTTACACGCCTGAGTACACGTCTTGTTAATGAAGTGGGGTCTCAAACAGTATGTGCCAAATTGACCATTATTCTGTGCAGCAAGTTGCAATCCTATATCTACACAATCTGGGACCTAATGCAATCCTCCAAGGTGACGACGCTTGCCCCCATAGAGCCAGGGTAGTCAACGACTACCTGCAGAATCAGGGCCGTTCCGACCATTAGGCCAGGTAAGGCGGTCGCCTAGGGCGGCAAACGTAGAGGGGCGCAAAAAAAGGGCGAAAAAGAAAAAAACGGGAATGGGGAAAGAAAAGGGAAGAAAAAATGACAGCGCCTCCCTTATGGGGCGCCGAATTGACCAATTCAGGATCGATTCTGCGCCCCTCCAAGTGATAAAAGTCAATTTTTTCGCGTGCTTCGCGCGCATTTCGTACAAAATAATTTACAATTTATCAATTTAAGACCAATATTCAATATCATTGTAACCAAAATTAATTAGTGGTAAGCCCTATTTGTGCACATTTGTGCTTGCTCCGCGCACAATTCTTTCAAGAATGGGGGGGAGGGGGTGTCATTATGTATCCTTATAGCCCTGAGCACCACAAATCTTATAGCTCCGGCACTGAAAAAAAACCTGATTTTCAAGGGGGTAGCCCCCCTTAACACTCTTTTGGTATGTTCTGTGGGGCGGCAGGAAGAGGCTTTGCCTAGGGCGGCAAAATCCCTAGGAACGGCCCTGTGCAGAATATGGGAGTAGAGAGAATGGAATTGCCTGCCATCAACCCAATTGAACACTTGTGGGACAGTTTGGTCGTGCTGTGCGTGCCAGAGGAGCGAATGTAACCACATTGAATGACCTGGATGAAGAATGGAATGCTATCCCACAGCAACGTGTGACCAGGATGGTGAGCATCACGAGTTGTGGCTGAGTATGGTTTTTTCACCCGCTGTTGAGGTTAGTGACTAGTGTTGTTTGAGCACAGAATAATGGTCAATTTGGCATATTCTGTTTAATTCTGTGGTTTGAGAGCATTAACAAGACGTGTACTCAGGCGTGTAAAAGGTGATTGTTTCAAATGTAGTGTTATTGTAAAGGGAATAAAGTAGTTATCCATTGATATGAAACACGATATGAACATGTCACAAATAATCTGAGATATAGATATAGATGCTTGAAAAAACTTTCCAAACTTTTGTTGAGGAGTTTGTATTAATTTTGGTGTATATTAATTTTAATAGCTATAAACTTTTGTTGAGGAGTTGGCAGCATGGATGATAATAACTCTACTCCATCACTCTTGCAAACTCAGGGAGGATAACCTGGTAAAAAATAAAGTGTTTTTCGCATCCGATTCACTCGTTCAGGAGATTGTCTAACAAAGACATGACGATGTTTACTTGGGTCATATAATCGACCTTTCAATGATGCTACATAGTCCGTAACCTGCACAATGAGATAAAAAAAAAGGATAAATTAATGTAACTCCGGTACCTTCAGACAAATTGGTGTTAAAAGAAAAGAAAGAACGTTTTTGTATATATACTTACCTTGTTCATCATTTCGTCGAGAGAGTCCTCATGAGCTCTGGCCAAGAACACTTCAGAGAGGGCTTGAACAAACCAAGAACCTTCCGTTTCACTTCTCAGTGAAAGATAACCTATTATTTATACAATTGATAGCAAATAATAGATTATTATGTAACATTGGTATATAGCTTTAGCAAATTAGGAATTGAGATACAATTGGTAGCAAATGATAGATGATTATGTTACATTGATATAGCTTTAGCAAATTAAGAATTGAATGACAGTCTTGTCAATTATACAGTTTTACCCCTGTCATTATAATACGTACCATCTGTTGTAGCATACGCCAGATGCATGTCGGCATTCTGCGGTACATCCTGCATCAAATTGTTGACGTCAACCTCACTGTCACCAGCAGAAGACGATGTGTCAGATGATGTATCGGTGGGACCTTGACTATTACTTGATGGGGACTGCTCATTGCTCGACTCTTTATTATCGTCTTCATTACCATCGGCTTCGACAGGCTGTATCATTTGATCTGAAAAGGAAAATAACTAAATGTAAACTAGGCATTGTGGGCTGTTTGTTAATCCCAGGTGTGCTTAATTTGTTTAGGTTGTGTTTGCTTTTATATTTTGAAAAAGAATGTATTATTATAATTTTAGTCACTTCATCCGAGTCAAATGTTGTGATAAATAGCTACATTATCTCATCCAATATTACTAATCATGATAAAAAAAAAAGGAAGGTTTTATTTCAAACTCTAATCGTGACCCGCAGGTCAAATTGCTAGAATTGTACATCAAACACACACAAACAGACACAATGCAATTTTGCAGGCAGCAGCTTAATCAGCGCCAATATTGCAACATTGAAACAAACAACCACACAAACATCCAATCCAACCCAACCACATCCCCCCAAGTAGGCAATGAGGATAAAGTGCCTTGCCCAAGGACACAACACGTTGGCGCGAGCGGGGCTCGAACTCACAACCTTTGTATTATGAGTCGGGCGCCTTATCCACTCGGCCACACGTGATCAAGTTGATGGGACATATCTTCCCCCCAACATTTGAGCTTTTTACTTTTCACGAAACCAACTTACCCGTTCCTCGACATGCTTGTATAAAGAAGAGTTTAGGTTTTCCTCTCATTCTTGGGCATTTGTTACCATTGAACTCCTCTTGGATGTCTTTGATCGATACCTCCTCTTCATCTTTACCGTAGATGATCCCTGAACCACCGTGACTCATAAGAACAACAACTGCCGAATTGTAGTTGGCTTGCGCGGAGTTTAAGCGACTGGCAAAGGATTTGATATGGTGAACTATGTCCTACATTAAAATATTGACAAATGTACACAAGAAGTGAAATTATATTTGAATGCGAATGTATCTAACGGTAATTCAGATGTGGAGCCAAGTCACAAGACAAGATAGACAACTTACAACAAAGAGTATTAGCATTGTCTCCCGCGAAGCCAACCTTTAAAGTCGGATTTTTTGGACTCGAGGATTTGATAAACTATGAGGTAGACTCAAAGTTATTTAACATAATGTGCACAACAATATCATGTGATGAAATTGGACCAATATATATTCCACGTAGAAATAGTGATGTAACAGGGTTAATTACCATAGCATTGGGTTTACACTATTTTTAATGTATTTCCGCGTACTATAATCTGCAATTTCTGCAATCATAGATCATGTAGATTGAATACAGCACCGCTCTTTTCAAAACACTAATCTTACAGATGCGAGTGAGCACCAAGATGTGAACATTCTATAGAATTAGAAATCCATGAAATAGTGTAAACCCATTTCCATCCGGTAAATATACACATACCTTGGCAGTCAAGTCGTCGTATGATTCCACTTCATATCCAAGTTCTTGGAACAGGTGGACCATATTGGACAAATCTATATCAGATCCTGTTCTTTGTTTTCTCCGTTGATGTTTTGCAGGGAATGATAAAATGTTGATGACAATTGCCAGTCCTTTGATCTTAATCGCCATGTGGTAATGCTGTCAGAAAATACAACATACAAAATATAGAACCGAACGAGAAGGCACAAATGTGCAATATTTTGTGATAATTATTTTGGAACATCCAAGTGGTTTCGATCATTCAATCAATATTATAACGTATTATAACGTATTAAGCTTTGTTAATAACAAAGAGCTCACAAGTTACAAGTTCCTCAAAAAACCTTTTAAAATAACTCAAAACGTTTTTTACTGAATCAAAAACAATCGGATAATTATTGGTAGCCTATTTTGTTTTACCCACCTGGTTGGGTCACAATGGGTCATTTTCGTAAAAAATGGATCAAAATGCAACTTTCAAAACTGCAGCTGTTCTTACATAATAAGTCATTGTAACAAACGCAACAATGTGTAACATTGTAAATTGGGCCAGTAATGTCAAACAATATGTGGCTATCAATTAGTATTATAATTTGTTACTTTTGCGAAAAACTGTTTGAGTTATTCTAAAAAAGTGGGAACTTCGGGACCTCTTGTTATAATTCCAGTTGCTGATACTACATTACGTTCTGTTTCACAATTTTTATATCGACTGCTGGGAGCACAAAACTGCAAGTGCCTTTTCAAGAAGTCACTTGTATAATGGACTATGAGCATTGTATGTGCAAAGGTAAAGTACGGACATTCTGAAATATCCCAATCAGATTTTTATAATTGACAGCACTACACTTCTGAAATGTCCATTATGGCGTTGGCTTTACATGTACAAATTTCCAGTGCACAAATGACTGGTTTGAAAAAGCACTTTAAAGTGCAGGTTCGTGTTCCAAACAGCCCATAATTATGCTCTTACTGTGTCCTGATTTAACTGTTTATCAGTAGGTGTGGCTATTGATACATGATGATCGCGATAGGAACCCTGGCTATCTGGTACTACGTCTTGGTATTTCTTCAAACTTTCTCTTCTTGTCGGTACTGGGCGAGGTGCAGGGGGACATGAAAGTTTTACTATAGTAACATATCAAAGTAAAGAGCGAAGTCATTGAGTGTTGTATTTTTAGAAGCTAAAATTAAATGTCTTTATAAATTTCTAATCAAGTTTACGAAAGATTCATTTCATGTTTTGAGCGTTTTATAATTACATTTTTAAGGTCACTGTACCTGATGGGAGAAGACTCTTTGGTACAAAAATGAGGTCAAATTTGAGATCTGGTAAGGAATAGCTGCTTCCTTCTTGCTGAAAACGTAAAGATCCCCGGATGGTTCGAGTTGTTGACTTGGTTTTGGTGAGGATGAATACACATTTGGAAGTTAATCCTCCCTTCTGTAAGCATTTGTATCCAATATCCTGCATGAGAAACCAGGTATCAACATTATTATGTTTTGTTGAATCCAAGTGTGTAAAAATATTGGATCCAAAACATAATGCAAACCTGCAAACTATATACCGGTGTCTTTGACTTCAGTTACATGTAAACTTATGGAACATATCATTTTCCGCCATATTATGTGTCACCTAGAAAAACACAGCATCCTTTCAAATTTCCAACATGGTTTTAGATCCGGGCATTCTTGCGAATCTCAGCTTATCATTACGATAGAAGACCTTGCACACAACCTAGACAATCATTGGCAGACTGATGTTCAAATATTGGATTTTCAGAAAGCCTTTGATGTTGTTCCTCATCGGCGACTGCTGCAAAAATTGAATTTCTACGGCATACGAGGTCCCCTTTACAGTGGGTTGAAAAATGGTTAACATCAAGAACGCAGAGAGTAGTCGTAGACGGTGAAATTTCAGAGGCAGCACAGGTTAAATCTGGAGTCCCCCAAGGAACTGTTCTAGGCCCCCTCATGTTTCTCATTTACATTAATGACATAGCAGACCATATTGACAGTTTTACCAGGATAAGATTATTTGCAGACGATTGTCTCTTATACCGAGTTATTCAATCACCCCAAGATACAGAAATTCTTCAGAAGGATCTTTCCTCTCTTTGTACCTGGGCCGAAAAATGGCAAATGAAATTTAATACCGCCAAATGCAAAACTGTCAGGATTACAACCAAAAAGCACCCACTAATCAAATCGTACAACATGTGTAATGATCAACTGGAACAAGTCCCTCATCATCCCTATCTAGGTGTTGAAATATCGCATAATCTTAAATGGACTTTCCACCTGAATAATATAATTGCCAAAGCAAATAAGGCTCTCTGGTTTGTTCGTAGGAACCTTTGGCGATGCCCGCAGAAAGTTAAGGAGCAACTCTACTTCGCCCTTGTAAGACCTCATTTAGAGTTTGCCTGTGCTGTGTGGGACCCACATACAACAACAGACGTCCAAAGATTGGAAATGATACAGCACAGGGCTGCTCGGTTTGTCACCAAAAAGTACAGTAGAGCCAAGGGTTCCATGACAGAAATTCTCCAAAAATTAAAATGGCCAACACTGGAACAACGTAGAAAGCAATCTCGTTTAACCACCATGTTTAAGATACAAAATGAAACCATTGCCATACCCATACCGGATTATATTAATCGCCAATCAATGAAAATCACAAGGCAATACCATCCTGCCAAATTCAGAGTTGTCAAAACCAACAGCAACGTTTATAAATACAGCTTTTATCCTCGTACAATACAGGACTGGAACGACCTCCCTTCAAATATCCTCAACATAACTAGCACTGAAAGTTTCAAAGCAGCTATTTCCGACCACATTATGAAGTAACCCATTTTCTTTCTTTTTTGTATGTGTTTTGTTCATCCAAATCCATCATTCCTATCTCAATTAGATATTGCTTTTTGCAACGTTATTGAGTATTTTGTAGATAGATAATAATGATAAAATTGGATGCTTTACGCCCAATATTTATTGGTCTCGCTATGAGTTTTAAAATATTGGACTTGACTACGTCGCGTCCAATATTTTAAAACTCATAGCTCGACCAATAAATATGGGCTCAATCGATCCAATTTTATATCAAACTTGAAAGACATCATGCATAGAGGGTGTTGGCTCAAATTAAGTTGTTTATTTTTATGCAAATGAGACAGTTTACGCTACGTAGCTTTTACACTGAGAGTTCGGGCTTACTCTTTGTTATGCTAAAACCTTTTCCTATTTCAAGGCCATTTCTACACAGTTGAATGAGCATGGATAGAGTTTACCGCACAACTATTTGGTGCGGACTAAATATAATAATTAGTGTACTCAGGGAATGTAATGAACATAGAATAAATAGAATAAACAAGGTTTTCTGTAGTATGATTTCGGGTGAGAGGTAATGTCTAGGTCATCAAACTAACTCTCCTGGCTGCAGGTTATAGTTTTAAGATGTGTTCCTGCTGTTGATAAACGAATTACAATGTTTTGTTTTGCAATAATAATTGTGACTTCGATGTCAATTGTTACCTTGTCTCTTTCATCTGCTTCCCAGGAGCCGCCTGGTCCCGCATTAGTCAGGGTGACGTGGAGTGCTTTCCTGTTTGCCTTCACTTCATATTCTGCTGGCATTGCACATGGATAACCACCATACCTTGATTCCTCCAATATAGTCTCCTGTCAGTAAAAGTAAATTATCACAATGGTAGTCCAATACCGTAGTCCATATGATCCAGACATAATGATTTGGGCCATTCCTATATGTATTACGGATGAAATCAAAACTCGACGGGCGGTTGACCGCCGGTTCCGTCCGGTTGCTATTGTTCTAAACAATGGGAGTTTTGATTCCATCCCTTAGATAATACTGCGTTAATAACAAACGGAATTTGATCGCTCCATGATCTCACAAAATTATGTTTATTACCTTTTCTTTATCCTCTCGAACGGCGTATATTTTGACGTATACATACTCTGCTCCAGGAATGTCAATTGGTGTGAGAAATACGAGGATCTTGCGGTCCACCTTCCTCCGCCGTATCAGGAACGAGAAACGTGAAAAATGCTGAGTACTCAGTATGAGTGAGTTGCCAACCAAGTCAAGTTTCATAGATGAACGAACTGGTTGGTTTCCATCGTAAACTTTCACCCATGTCTCACCACTCGTCTCTAAAAAGACATAACAAACAGTCATCGAGATAAGGCAACATAACGTTTAAAACATTGAAGTTTGACAAATGAACCAAACTACACGACGTGCTCATAAATATAACAATTGATACCTTTTGTGGAGAGAGATCGTTTTGATCATGATAACAACATACTAAACCGAATATACTAATTAACATACCTATAGATTTCTCGTTGCACCATACTTGAATATATTTCAGCTTGAGGTCCAGCAGCGTACATGGCACTGCAAGTTGCACATGTTTTTGAAATGTGATTCCGTCTGGACCGCATCGTATGATTGGTCCCATTACCATTTGGTCTACTCCGATTGGCGGATAGTCTTCAATCCAGCATATGCCTAATGTTAATTCCTTTATAGAACCCAATGGCAGTGCGTCTGGTGGAATTGTGAGAACAATCTTGGGATCATTAATTTGCATCGTGCCTCCTTTGATATCCATGTAAGAGATTGATCGTGGTCCAACCAGATCAGGAAGACTTATACTTGGTCTTGGTCTTGCAGAATCAGGATGAGCATAGCTATATTCTGTATAAGTAATATACATAAACAAACTTAGTAAGAAAATAAATAACGAAATAAAAGATATGCAGAATAGCATTTGATCGACGGATTATTATTGTTATGTAGTCTATGTGTACTCACGTAACAGTTTTCAAAACGATTATGCACTGCAAACAATATTTTACTCAACATTGAGTAAAAAGGTCACAACTCAACATTTGAGTAAAAAATTACTCAACATTGAGGTCATATAGGTCACAACTCAACAAATGAGTAAAATATTACTCAACATTGAGCGCTTATTGAGTAATTTTTTACTCATTTGTTGAGTTGCGACCTATATGAGGTCAATATTGAGTAATTTTTTACTCAACTGTTGAGTAGTGACTTTTTTACTCAATGTTGAGTAAAATATTTTTTGCAGTGTAACAGAAACTTGCTATAATAACCTATTATACTTACCAAGTTCATCTTCATCTGATGATTCACGAGTTTCATCTTTATCACGTAATGACACCATGGTGACATCGTCAGGGCGATTGTCGACGTTGGTATAAAAATGTCGATGCTCGTCGATAAATTGCACCAGCTTTACATACCGTCCGTGTGAAGTTTTCAAAGGGGATCTGAAATGGAATTGGATTCTTTGCTTTGTCTTCACAAACTTTTACGTAACATAAATGTCATGATAATAATATAATGGTATGTTCTGGTGATCATGGTTATTGGCATTCTGGTAAAACTTAACCAACAACATCATTCATAAGCATTAGGTGTACCTAGCCATGAACTTTCTGCTGCACACGAAGTCGGATCTGGTAGGATCTGGTTAGGTATTCATCAACATTCGTAAACACTCTTAGTTAGTCGTTTGTCTCGTTTGATAATTTCCAGTAGTAAGGAGCAACAATTTAAGGTTTTAGCTTTCGTCAGCTATATGACTATGACGAAAATGACGCCAGAGTCCTGAAGAAGTCAGAGTCAACAACATAACATTCATAACCAACCCCTAAGGTTTTTCATCCGGCAAAATCGCGCGTGTTTACGCCCAAACGACTTAGGCTTATCGCAGATCCATCATTTGCGCTCATTTTGTGATCAAATTCCTCAAGCACCTTAACACCTGTGGGTAAGACCAACCAACAAAAATGACCATAGAAGGGGGTAGCTGGTGAGCACACCATAGATTTCTACAGTACATCCATGATTTTCATTTCACTCTTGTAAAATTATCCCAACAATAGTCGACTTTTTAACGTTATGTTACGTTACGAAAGACAAATTCTTTTCGTATTTAGGAGAAAATCCGGTCAAAATGACATGTTCGTAAAATTTTAGCCGAAAGCAAAATTTGCATAATTATTATATTTCCCAATATTGCGAGGGCGCGATCACGTTATGACGTCATAACAACATTTTGAGGGGGATGTTTGTACTTATTTTGGTATAATTGGATAGAGGGGATCCAAAGCTATACATTGGTAGGTACCAAATAATTATAACGATACATGAGTATATAGGATGAGTTGCAACAATCCCCTCTTCGTAGTTTGTCTAATAAAATGTGGCTTAGTAGAACGAAGTTTAAAAAACGAAATTCGTAAGGACGTACCTTTCTTCAACATGTGATTTTTCGTACGCATGCTGGTAATCAGAGCTAATTGCGAGCTCCTGTGGGGTAAAAAGATTTTAAATTTGTAAAAAGGACGTGACATATATACATTTCCTTTAGTTCCATGCTTTCGCCGGTTTGTGTCCTATGAACTATAAGTGTCTTAGCTTGTCTTTATTATAACAGAAAGTGACAGACGGCTAAAATATATAATAGTTACATTCAAGAAAAATGAGAACTTACCACATACTTTTCTAGCAGTTCGGCTAGTGTTGTATTACCTGCCTTAAGAGCCATAGAACTCGGTATTTCTCCGTTTCGATTCTGCGTAAGAGCTCCTTGTAATGCACCAGGCCATGACAGGAGAAGTGAAGTCAATCTACTCAGACCGTATTTGGCGGCAAAATGCAGGGCGGTTGGATATTTGAAGGTGGACATCACATTCATTTCTAAGATAAAGTATATTAGTATATTCATATAAAATATTATACTGACCAGGCTGGACTTTAAGCACAATTTTGCACACTAGACTGTGACCCCTCTTAAGTGTTTGGAGAATTGCGCAAGAAGTAAAGTGTTTGGAGAATTGTGCAAGGAGTTAAGTGTTTGGAGAACTGCGTAAGGAGTTAAGCGTGGAGAAAGCAGCACCATTTCTGTATGAAGATTTTATACGCAAAGGATTTTACGTAGAGGATTATAAATGCAAGTGTACAGTGGAGTTCGCTGAACAGTGATTTTCGCAGGACATGTGAACATCATAATTATGATCACCAAGAAGAAGACTGTCGGCTATTAATTAATTAAAAGAGTGATTTTATTTGTTATATTGTATGTGCATTTGTTGTCACGTATCAAGCATATTTTCCTTTCAATTAAAGACTTAGATTTTGTTAACTTAATCAAACAGTGTATTTTTGTTGTGCATTCAAGTGAATTCGGGTGAAAGGTGATTTTAGCCTTGCATCATTACGGCTCGTAACAGTGTCTTCGGCATCAAAATATCCAGACCGTGACAAGAACTGGTGATACATGCAGGCAAGCTGATGTTCCGGTACGGAGTTCATTCAGTGACATTAAAACTTTTAAAACGCTCATATAATAACTTTGTGGGATTAATACCCAACAGTGACAACGTGTGTAACCTTACCTGTGGGTTGGACTGTTCCAATTACGCGTTGAAATCCACCAAATGGCATATTATCTTTGCTCATGGTACTCAATTTCTTATCAAGCAAGTTCCAGTAAGGTTCTTCAACTCCTGCAGCATCACACATGGCCTTCAATGGGTCATTGATTGAATCCATAACGTCAGCGAAGTAATCTGTAGCTCCCACTATTCTCAGATTGACACTACCAAGTCGCTTATCTTGTGCCCCATAGTAGGAAGATACAATGGTACATGATGTGGAGCCGGGTAGAAGACCTGCAAATAAACGCACTACATCTTTTAGTACATTCTACAATCTATGATCCCAAAAAACGGTCATGTGCAAGCTGAATTGAATTCTTCCAATAGACTTGTTTCTTAAAATTTAAAATCATATGGTACTTATATACTCCATTGTGTTATGTTATGTTTTAGTTTAGTTTACCATGTGTAACAAAGTCAATAATTTAGTTATATCATATTAAAGAAGGACCGGCTCATGTTTGATTCTTAAGTATATTGTTTTGCTCTGCTTAGACCAGATTTGGTTATATTGCATTATATCTATAGGCTATAAAATATATTACCTGTACTGAAGTAGAAAGAGATATGAACTACACCTAGAGAGGCTTACTATATCTGTAAAATGTATGCAAGTTACCAAGTACCATATCAAGAAGCATTCAGTGGATGGAAGCACTCTGGCTCGCTTTAAGGACATGCCTCCAGAGAAGAGAGCGACATCTGATACTGAATGAGACGTGTAAGTACAAACTGACTGTGCAGGCCTTGGCTTTAAAAAGAACCAGAAACTAAAAAAGGATATAAAATCCAAAAAACACAAGAAATGCGTGACCAGTCTTGCCAAAGATGTAGATGAAGTTGGCATGCCGGTATACCTATATTATGGACTGTGCTAGGTCAACATTCACTTCCTGGTAAAACTACTATGTCTGTGGACATCTGAGCTATTGTCATTCCATATTATTAATGCCATCCACGACCAACTGCCACCCCTGCAAACATTTGGGGGAAGACTAACCTGGGATCGATCCTGTCAGATGATACCAAATTAGATTCCGAACTGTAGATGGTAAAATCTACCGGAACCCAGTTTTGCCTATTCCAAAGGGAGATGCAACCAATATCTTACAAAAGACTAATGACTAAGAACTCTTGATGGATGAGGAACACAAACAAATAGTCTTCCCTCCTTAAATAACTGAGACAGCAAAGCGTTCAGGGAGCACACCACTAAATCAATGCGCCAGTTCTCTTGATGTGAATGTCACAGAGCACTTAAATTTAAAGTGTTTTACTCAAAACATTTTATATTTCAAGAAAAAGATAAAGAACTCAATTTTATGAACATCAAAAAAACCCTTGAAGGGAGCACACCACTAAATCAATGCGCCATTTGTGCAACCCTACTGAGTTCCGGTAAAATTCAGAAAGTTTTTGAGGTATTATGGGCTGCTCTTTGGACTAATAATGAGTAGCGAATTATAGCTTAAATAAAAGTGTAACGCCTGTGCATGAATTTGAATCACTAAAAAAGTCGCATTTTTATAATTATCGAGAAAATAGGTCCGCGTATTAAAAAATGGGCAGAAACGGGTTTACAGTCATGAGAGCATGTCAAAAACAGTGAGGGCGCTGTTTAGCGGCTCCTACCGGGAAAACGAGGTGGAAGACTACCCATACATTGAAACATATGTTAAACTTCCATCGATTTGCAATCGACTGGTTATCATTAAAATTCTCAGAAAGCGCCGAAAAGGCCTCAAAACGAATCAATAAAACTGGTGTTTTTACACGTATTTCAATGGGACGATTATTTAGTGGTGTGCGCCCTTCAGATATCACCATCTATTCTGAAACAACAAAAACGGTTGTTATCATCGAATATACTGTCTCGATGGAGGAGAACATGTCACACGCCTATGCAAGAAAGAAATGCAAGTATTAAAGGAGGATTTCGTGATCCTAGCATCCTCTTTTTATGACATTTTCAGTAGATATCCACGAAAAAAGCTTATTTCCAAAATTTCAGTTGATTCCGATTTTGCGTTTGCGAGTTATGCATGATTATGTGTATTACACTGTTCCATAGACAATGTGTTGTAATTTCGTTCTGGTGCACCAGAACGAAATTCAAATTTTGCGATATTTTTGCTAAACGAATTAATCTGCAAGAAATATTTGGTACATAAACATTATGTAGCCAGAGGTATCCAGTGGTGTAAAAATCTCAACTTTTTAAGGAAAAGTGGGGGATGAGGCTGTGGATCACGAAATACCCCTTTAAGAACTTGCAGCCGAATGTGAAAACAGAGTCTGGTGCACCTACTACTTCCCAAGTTGGAAACAGGGACTACTGCTAGAATACATCACTAAGCAAATGCATTGCTGCACTTGGAGTTCAAAGTCGAAAGAGGAGACGGATCGTGGACCATGTGGACCAAAGACTGCACTTAGAGGCATGCAGTTACATTTTATAGTTATGATTGGTTATGCCGTAACAATAAGTCATTCCAACAGATGGACCTTATATCAACACAAAGAACAATCTCAGAGGGAAGGGGTACCCACAAACCGGTTTAAGCCACCAAAGTCTGGTCCGCAGTCCAGAGACCTCAGGGACAAGTCTTAATGTATATAATCCAAGACGAGGAGAAAATGTACAGTACGCCTTCACAGAGTGATCCATAGTGGAGTACTCATCTTAATATCCGTGAAATAAGGCTCCAAAGGTGACTGCGTTGATGTTCTACCAATGAATAACTTCCCTCTCTATATTAATATACCTCTTACCTGTTGGAAAGTTGACCGACAAAGTAAATATATTGAGCTTAGTTGCCAGCACTTTGATTGATTTTCGGTCACCCTGGAAGACTACTGCGCATGTATATTGTGAGTGCATTTTTATCCGTGGATTCTTAAAGATGAAGAAGAGTTTCTGGTCACTCTGCAATGTAAAACATACATACGAAATAACTTTAAAAAAATATAAATAGATCGTTTTGATATAGCATTACATACAGTTGCATTTGAGCTTATTTGCTGTCCTTGTAATGATAATTATGAAAACTGGTTTTGCTTTTGATGCTTCCTGTTTGATGCAATTTTGTTTGTAGCATATGGGTCAAAATGTGAAACGCACAGGAAACCAAACCGTGCTTAACTGCTTATGTCTGTCAGACAAAACAGTATCAAATAATTGCAATAGCAATGCAATATAAAAATCAGATTTCAAATACTTCAAAATATAAAATATATCACAACAGAAACACAAAAATGTCGTAAAACTTTACAGGTTTGATTGTATTCGCCGTATAGAAGTAGTGATGTAACCGGATTAATTGCCATAGCAATGGGTTTACACTATTTTAAATGCATTGCCCCGCACTATAGACGAATCCAACGAGCCAAGTGATGGTCCGAATTCAGTCGGCCATTACTGGGTCCCGCCTGCACCAAACTGGTGTTGTTGCCCAATTGGGTGGATTAAATCCGCTTAAAAATCGATGTTGAATTATATTGTGTTGTAAACGTTCATCATTCTTTTGTCTACGTGTAACACGGTTGATGGAATGCAGTTTAATATCCCCGCCAAGGCCACATCATTTCACATTTTAGGTGGGATAGACCTAAGGGGGGACATGCCATTGAGGTGTAGGAATGCGCGAAAATGGATTCGTCTATACATACCGATAAGCAAGCTGCACTAATCACCTGTGTATGTGTACAATGATAGATCAACTACGATACCGCGCTCTTTTCAAATACACAAATCTTACAGGTGCGAGTGATCAGCATGATATGTGAGCATTTTATTAAATTACGATCCATCCATTCTTTGATCATCTGTGTGCAATGCAAAGGAACGGCGGAACGTCTAGTGCAATGCAATGTAAACACATCGCTATGGTAATTAAAATGAACAAATGAATAAACTTGCTGAACTTACGGCGTTGTTAATTGTCGTTGATTTATATACTAACATGAATAAGGAAATGAATGTCGAATTACATGTGTGATATCAGTCAGTCACATAATATGACAGGAAAATACATTTCACTTCCTCGCTTCTTTTGAAAAATGTTTAACTTGAAATTGAGACTTAAGAACAAAACAGTCAGCAATAATAGAAATAGACATACTTACCCCGCATTGAACACTCGTTGGTGAGATTGTGATCTCGTCAGTGTTTCCAGACATTTTGATTTCGCAGCTTTATCCAAGTACCAAAGGGTTCAACAGCAACGTATAATGGGCCCATTCACCACTAAGATCAAGAACACTTGTTAATGTTTGCATAGCATATTATTGTGTTCTTGGACTGCAGAAACAGTGTGTCAGTCGACACATTTTTGAATCATATTCTCATCTTTGTCTACATTTCCATACTTAGTTCATTGTCAGTGATTGAACTCCATAATACTCTATCTATCACTAAATTTTGTAACCAAACAGTTCTTTTAATCCATTGTAACCTTAATGACCGAAATGCAGGTCAATGGGAAATATATTGTGCGTCAAATGTCATAATAATAGTGATCATGTGTATATATAGCCTATACTGTTAGTACTAGTAGTGTACTGGGTGAACTTCCAGTTCCTGGTTTCCGTTCTTCGTTGCACCTGATTGAACAAAATTATTATGATATGATACTGATACTGAATAACACCGGTTTTTTAATAATAGGTCTGGTATGAACTTTGTACTCCATGCAATCGTGACGGTAGAACATTACCATGATTACCTCCGTATAATCCTATCACATTATAATCATGATAATTTGTGGTTAAAAAAACAACAACAAAAACGTACATTTTATAAAGATCCGAAAAACTTTTTAAAAGATTCTGTATCATAATAGTCTAATACGCTCTAAATTCTTAAGAGTGAAAAAGTCAATCCTCCTCGGAGTGACTCTTCGGGTCAATCGAAAAGATTGACATTTCAATCTACCAAGAGTGAAAATCACATATTTTCCTCCATTCGAGTAAAATTTTCACTCTGCAAAGAGTTTGAGGTTTATTTATGTTTATTAAATTTAAACGCACTCGAGAATCGAGAGAGATTGTGCTGAGGGAACACTCTGTGAAAAGATTGAAAATTTCACTCTAAAAAGATTGAAATTTCACTCTTTGCAGAGTGAAAATTTTACTCGTATGGGGGAAAATATGTGATTTTCACTCTTGGTAGATTGAAATGTCAATCTTTTCGATTGACCCGAAGAGTCACTCCGAGGAGGATTGACTTTTTCACTCTTTGGAATTTAGAGCGTACTTTTGTAATATTGTCAAATGTTATTGAATAAGTATTTTATCAAACATTTAAAAATATATATTGTCGAGACTTAATTAGCATTATGTTACAATGTTTTGGGGCAATTTTTGAAAGAAGGTCTATTAAGGGAAGGGGTATGAACGTTTGGACAGTATTTATTGTGGGACATTAGAGCACATCAGACATATCGAATTGCATTCTGAATACGAAGAATGTCCTTCTGATATCAAATAATTTTGATTTTTTGAAATTCACAATGTAATACACATTTTATGGCAAATCATTAAAAATTGATATTTTTGATATTTAACAGTACTCGAAGTAAACTTTATAAATCTGATGATCTATACTTAAAGTGTATGTACAGGGTGATTTAAAATGAACTGTACCCAAATTCAAAAATTAACATAAAATACTTACCGACATTTAAATAATTTGTGTTTGTACGCTGTAACAGGATAGTATGTTTCCTATTATTGGTGAAAAAATTATGTCTTTACCTCAAATGGTTTTGAAGAAAAGTACATTTTTATAAAACACACCAATTTTGTTACTGCGGTAGAGAACGCGGATAATTCCAGTTCCATGTGTTGGTCTAAAAATGGGATGATAAATTGAAAATGCGATATCTTCTGACTAAAGCCACTTATTATCACAATTCAAAATTTCTACTACAGAACACTTATTACTGGTTTCTATGATAGTTTTTTGATATGTACAATCTCCGCGAATATATATAAAAAATGGGTTAAGTTGGGTACAGTTCATTTTAAATCACCCTGTAGGTGGGATGAAAAGCCGACGATCAATTGAAAATTTTGACCTTTCGTATTGAAGATATGGATTTTTTTCCCAAAACACCTTAAAAAATAGGTCTTTTGGGAAATAAAATCCATATCTTCAATATAAAAGGTCAAAATTTTCAATTGATCGTCGGCTTTTCCTCCCAGCTACATACACTTTAAGAATATATCATTAGATTTATAAAATTTACTTTGAGGACTGTTATATATCAAAAAAATGAAAAATATCAAATTTTAATAATTTGTCATAAAATTTGTATTATATCGTGAATTTCAAAAATGAAAATTATTTGATATCAGAAAGACATGCTTCGTATTCAGAATGCAATTCGATACGTCTGAGGTGCTCTCATGTCCCACAAAAATACTGTCGAAACGCCTTAAGGCAGCTGTGTACTCTCAGACATGCATGTAGTAAAAGTGCCATAACTTTGTAATTATTCACGCAAGACATATAAAAGTATACATTTTTATAAAGGCAATACATCAATGAATCTTAATATAAATACAGATTTGGTGTAAAAACAACAATTATGAAGAAAATCACAAAAAAGTGAGCTTTTGGCAATTTTTGTTCGGTACATCATAACAAAAAAACACTCTTTCCAAAAATTTTTGTTTTGTTTTTTTCGTAATCTTGAGACACCATTCCAAAAACAGTTTTTTTAGTTTTTTGATATTGGCCTTATTTTTGAGATATTGACCATATAAGGCATCAAAATGAACTTTTAAAATTCACAAACGCCTATTTGCACAAAATGATGCCTAAAATCGGAAATAGAACAAAATATTAAAAAATGAGAAAACCGTTTCTTAAGTCGGGCATGATTTTTATGATGAGCATAATTGCTTACCTATAGATACTGTATTTATTGAGTTATCGTGTACCTAAATCGTCATTTTACCGAGAAAATGAACATTGAAATAAAGGCCGTTGAAGTTTAAAGTGGTCACATTTTGCACTTTGATCGAAGCTCACAGGAGAATGCGACAGTTCTCGTTTTTCTACCTTACATTACGTAAACATCAGGTAAATCCACAGCCCCTTGAGAAGTTTGGGCGAAATCTATTCATATCTTGATGTTTAAATCGGGGGAAAGAACTTGAAAAAATCACATTTTATCAGCTAAAACGGAGCCATTTGACCGCTAGGTTTTTATGAAATCAGTGCTTCCGTGGCGCTTCCATAAGATGCGCCGCGCATACAGATAAGCGTTGCGTATGCGTAGCGTATCTGTGCGTTAACATATTGCGCGTCTACAAAACGCGATGCGTTGGTGCGCGCGTATACCCCGATGGTACAACAAAGATTTTCTTTCCTTTTAAATTGCGGAAACGAGTGAAATAGTGAAATAAAATCCATAAAATAGAGCAGTTGGAGTTAACAAATCTGGATTTTCTTTCCTTGTATTTATAAAAAACATAACAAAGTAAATACATTTCAAAAAAGCTCAATTTCGCGAAAGAAACAATGTCTAGAGTACACAGCCGCGTTAAACACCGTTTTATAATAACAAAATAATGACTCGGTATTTCTGATAAACAACCTTTTGCAACCTTTTGAAAATAAACCAATCACAGATGCCGTATTTTCCACTAGTCACCAGCTAGAAGCTCACACAGCTCTTATGATGCTATGCACTCAACCGTGCAGTGTAAACAGAGACTCATATAGAAAGGTTTCTATACAAAAATGATTCTCTTATAAACCATTATGCGCACAGTTTCCACCTCGATAGTCGATACACCTGAGCACACATTTTCCTCCAAGAGCTTCTAAACAGAGAACAAAAAGCAGTGAATGTCTCCACCACAGGCTTTGATTACACTACACGGTTGAGTGCATAGCAATGTGAGAGTTGTGGAGCTTCTAGCCGAAAAATGGGCCTCTTTGATTGGTTTTAGTCGAAACCTTAAGTGTTCCCTTCATCCAATCAGAATTTTTTTTATATCAAACGAAAGCTACCCCTCCCCCCTAAAAACACTTCTATAGTCACTAGGTTAACAGGCATCAGCCCAGTCCCTCCGCGATGGCAGGGGCGGATTTAGGGGGGGGGGGGGCGCAGCCGGCGCGCGCCCCCTCTATTTTTTGACTAGCAAAAGGCGCCGGCCTAACTTAAAAATACAAAATATGAAAGAAATTCAAAAAAATGAACAAATTCGGCCATGAACAGCAAACAATGGGCCAAACCGTTGAGTTTTCGAGGGGGTAACCCCCTTAACACCATTTTTTCGTCATCGACTCAAAAGGCGCCCCCTCTATCAAAAATTCCTGGATCCGCCCCTGGATGGCTACCAGTTCGTCATCGCATCACTTATACAAAATATTGCTCTCATGACTTTCAAGAGTCTCAATGGAATGTCTCCTGACTATATCACTGAACTCATTTCTCGCCATAATCCTTCTCGCACACTTCGCTCTTCATCTGCACATCTCCTTTAAAAGCGCCCGGATATGGCAGCAGATCGTTCAGTATAGCTGCATTTAAACGCAGCATCACTTCTCTGCAGAACTTTAAAACATGCTTAAAGACTCATCGTTTCAAATTGTCGTTTAACGCGGCTGTGTACTCAAGACGTTGTTTCTTTCGCAAAATTGAGCTTTTTTTTATATTTGTTACTTTGTTATGTTTTTTATAAATACAAGGAAAGAAAATCCAGATTTATAAACTCCAACTGCGCTATTTTATGGATTTTATTTCACTATTTCATTCGTGTTTGCAATTTTAAAAGAGAGAAAATCTTTGTTGTATCAGCGGAGTGACACGCGCGCAACAACGCATCGCGCTGCGTATCGCGCAATTTGTTAACGCACAGATACGCTACGCGTACGCGACGCTTATCTGCATGCGTGGCGCATCCTTTGGAAACACTAATTTCAAGTGGTCAAATGGCTCCGTTTTAGCTGATAAAATGTGGGTTTTTTCAAGTTCTTTTCCTCGATTTGAATATCAAGTTATGAATGGATTTCGCTCAAACTTCTCAACGGGCTGTGACCCGATGTTCACATAATATAAGGTAGAAAAGCGAAAACTGCCGCATTCTCCTGTGAGATTCGATGAAAGGGCAAAATGTGACCACTTTAAACTTTAACGGCCATTATTTCAATGTTCATTTTCTCGGTAAAATGACGATTTAGGTACACGATAACTCAATGAGTATAGCATCTATCGGTAAGCAAATATGATCATCGTAAAAAGCATGCTCGACTCAAGAAACGGTTTTCTCATTTTTTTATATTTTGGTCTATTTCCGATTTTAGGCATCATTTTGTGCAAATAGGCGTTTGTGAATTTTAAAAAGTTCAATTTGATGCCTTATATGGTCAATATCTCAAAAACTAAGGCCAATATCAAAAAATAAAAAACCGTTTTTGGAATGGAGCCTCAAGATTGAGCTAAAAACAAAATAAAATATTTCGGAAAGAGTGTTTTTTGTTATGATGTACCTCACAAATATTGCCAAAAACTCACTTTTTGTGATTTTCTTCATAATTGTTGTTTTTACCCCAAATCTGTATTTATATTAAGATTTATTGATGTCTTGCCTTTATAAAAATGTATACTTTTATATGTCTTGCGCGAATAATTACAAAGTTATTGCACTTTTACTACATGCATGTCTGAGAGTACACAGCCACCTTGTTGTAGTTTAATTATTGTACTTAATTTAAGGAATCATTTAAAGTATTGTACAGCTGACTATAATTTTTGTGTGCTCAAGACACACCTCATTGAGGACTAAATGGTCCAACTCCGTTCATAGGGCTTCAAACTTTGAAGTCACCGTCGCGTCACGAGCACGCACATTACTCACCGCACCACGCTTTGCTTCACGCGTTTGCGCCCGGAACCGCGCGTTTTCTCAGACATTTGACGCGTGCAACAGGATCAATCACGCACATCGCATAAAATAATGAGAGAGAACAACGTTGTGATTGAAAGCCTGCAGATGAGGAGAATTTTTACATCTTTTGTAGATCTTTTGATGTGCTAGCTTATATATTTGTTGGTAAGTTACGCTTTTATGAGTTCGTAATCTTATTTTGAGCAAGTCCAAAACACGGTGTCAAAAAGGATTAAAAAAAAGGATATAAACACACACCCAAAACACGGTGTCAAAGAGGACAAAACACACATGCCTTCATGCGTTTATCATAGGCCTATAAACACACCCCTGCATGCATGAAAACCAAACTTACCAAATGGTATAGGTGTTGATTTTATTTTAGATTTGTGATGTATGATAGGATGCGGGTGACCTCATCTAGAGGAGTTGAGTATCTCTTCAAAGTCAAAGTCAAAAGATACGTTTCAAAATAATACTTGATACTTGATATGATACACTTCAATAAAGCAGAAGAAAGCTTGAAGTAGGAGGAATCTGTGGCCTGTGCTATCCCATTGGGTTGTGGGAATGTCTTTAAACATCCTCTGGTGCTGTGCGTAGGTGCTCACTTGGTGCTCACAGTATACAGCGGGTGCGAGTAAAAAACTGGACATCTACCAGCTTCTGGAGGGTGGCTGTTGGTAGCATCTCTCTCAGGACTGGTAGGGCCAAGTTTTGGAACTGGCGAACTGAGGGTGCTGAAACAGCCATGGTTGGAAGTCTAAGGGGGGAAGGTAATATTCACCAGGCCTTGATGGATTTTGTAAAATACGCCTAACGACACGTGTTTAAAAAGTGTCACAATTATGATTTATAGCATTTAATTATTTACTTCTAGGTAACATTTGAGTACAGCCACCCATGGCTGCTGCGCTGGAAAACGTACAGAGTCCAAGACCTAGAAGGAAGGATTCCAGCGGGGACCCTTCTTCAGATTCAACAGATTCAAGAGCCGCAGATTTGCCTTCTCTTTCTACCGATTCCGTCACCGTTACAATGTCCCTCCCTTCAAACGATTGGAAGAATTTCAGTTCATTGCCGAGTGCGAACGAGAACCTTCCGACCGCTCCGGATGATTCGGATGAAGAAATAAATATCTCGGGTGATGCTGAAAGAACAGGGGCAGATGCGTTATCTCTGGATGATCTAATAAAAGGTGAAGAGTTGGTACCGTACCGTGATAC
The DNA here is from genome assembly GCF_039555335.1 of Amphiura filiformis. Classification (NCBI taxonomy): domain Eukaryota; kingdom Metazoa; phylum Echinodermata; class Ophiuroidea; order Amphilepidida; family Amphiuridae; genus Amphiura; species Amphiura filiformis. Next base: position 50,702,778 of record NC_092630.1, on the reverse strand, counting down.
GGCATTCAAAGCTTGTACTTGTTTAATATTCATGATACTGAAGTTGGTACTACTAACGAAGAAGAAGAAGAAGAAGAAGAAGAAGAAGAAGAAGAAGAAGAAGAAGAAGAAGAAGAAGAAGAAAGAAGAAGAAGAAGAAAAGGGGACAAATGCATGAATGAATAAATGAATGAACGAACGAACTAACGTACGAATAGATGAAAAGTTGTGTTTTGTAATGGTAGGCCCACATTTCAAACTCAGCCATTGCTTATAGGTATTATAATATGGGACCTATATTTTCATATGCATGCTTACAACTTTTATACGTGATACCCCCCCGGATTATTCATGAAATATAGGTTTTGCTACATCTTTCAATGGTGAGTTTGAGCTAACGATATATTTTTTCCTTTTTTTTAAATTGATTTTGGAAACATACTACAACAGTTGATTATCATCAACAAGATAATGCAGGAGATATGAGAGATTCGAGAATGCAATCTGATTCATGCGAACATGAATTACGGCAACCAGCCTCAGTTGTCGACGACCAAGAAATACAAAATGCCTCGGTAATAAAACAAATGAAAGAGTGGAATGATAAGATTACAAGGTTAGAAGCACAAACTAGGAGGCTTGAGGAAAAGAGGAAGAAAGAACTTGGCGAGCACAAAAGCCAACTATCAAAAATGAGAAAGAAAGTCAAAACGTTGTCAGAAAATCTTCGGAGCAAAGAGGAGTCTGTCATACCGGTAAGTAAAGGGTGTATATCGAAATTATTATCACTATGTTCCATGCACTTATTGACAGAGGACCTCAGCTTTACGAGCAAAACCTGAAGAGACGTTTTTGATGCTTTGATTCATCCAAAGTTCCAAGCAGCAGATCGATGATGATGACGAGGATGAAGGATGATGATTGATGATGATGATGATGATGATGATGATGATGATGATGATGATGATGATGATGATGATGATGATGATGACGAGGATGAGGATAAGGATGAGGATCAATGAGGATGAGAATGGGGATGATGAGAATGGGGATGATGAGAATGAGGATGAGAATGAGGATAAGGATAAGGACGATGAGGATAAGGATCGATGAGAATGAGGAAGAGAATGAGGATCAGAATGAGGATAAAGATGATGATGATGATGATGATGATGATGATGATGATGATGATGATGATGATGATGATGATGGTGATGATGATGATGATGATGATGATGATGATGATGATGATGATGATGATGATGGTGATGATGACGATGACGACGACAATGACGATAACGACAAGAGTATTAAACTAATGTGCTGTTTGCGAATCCAGGGTATCATGAAGCAGATTGAAGAGAAGGAGTTAGTTCTGGACGATTATCGAAAGAATTTATCAACGGTCCGAGAAGAAGCTGATCTCCTGAAGGAAAAACTCAGCAAATGTGACGCGGACCTGTTGAAGACGGCTGAGGAACGAGATATAGTCACGACAGAATTGAAGGGCCACATTTGTGATACTGGGCGGATAACGAATGAAATGTCTGAAGTTCTGAGCGTGAGGGAGCATATGGCAAAACAGTATTACCAAGAGAAGTGTAGATTACTGAACCAAATCGAGATTCTACAAATTGAATCGAGAAGAAAACAGCACTTGATTGATAGGGTAGGATAGCTCTTTGATCATTTTTTTACACCATTCAAATGAGAAAAAAACCTGCATTCAAATGAGTAAAGCATCAAACATTCTGAAATGCTTCATTGTTTCTCAAATGCTACTTCATAGACCTTTGATAATCATAGTTGATCATAATTATGAATAACTTTTGAAGTTCAAAATCGTTTTTTTCACCAAAAGCATGTATAGGCGTATTCAATTATGTTACAAATCTTTTCCCTCCAGTTAATCACCCGAGTAGACTTCTTAGAGGCCCAAGGGCCCCAGGTTGCAGCAATTGTCATGCAGGACCCTGACGTCCCCTTTGATGCAAGGAACCGTGACAGAAATGCTGTGTCTAGATGGTACGTATATTTTTGAATAATTATGTGAACGTAGGCCTAAATAGGCGAATTGAATAAACTTGAATAAGCATGACAAATTATTTTCTAACCTCTGCATGTATAGAGTCAATTTTGCTGATGACCTTGTTTATATGTGTGCTAAATAACACTGCTATCTGGTAGGCAGATGACGTTGCTATATATCTACAGTAGATGTCATGCTGTATGATAAAATTGTAGCTTTTGTACCATATCAGTCATGTCAAAAGATAGCACTTTTTGTCATTTAAGCAAACTTTGCTATCTTCAGTAGATAGCACTGTTTTCTGTAAACTTGTGTGCGATACATTTATCTTTACTAGCACTTAAATTTTCTTATATTGATAGCACTAATGCGTAATAACCCTATTGTAATCTATTGTAGATATTATGTCGTCTATGCAGATGACTTATCGTTAGTGGATAGCACTGTTCTCTACTAAGCAGAAGACTTTGTTATCTTCTGTAGATATTGTCTTCTAAATAGATGACTTTGTAATCTTCAGAAGAAGCACTGTTGTCTTCAACGCATATGACTTTATCTTCAGTAGATAGCACTTGTCGTCTAAGCAGATGACATTTTATCTTCAGTAGAAAGCACTCCTCATCTAAGCAGATGACTTTGTTATCGTCAGATAGCACTGTTTTCTTCTAAGGCAGATGACTTTGTTATCTTCAGTAAATACTATTGTCTTCTAAGCAGATTACTTCATTATCTTTAGAAGATAGCACTTGTCTTACAAGCAGATGACTTTGTCATTGTCGATATTTTCAAAAGATAGCACTGTTGTCTTCTACGTAGATGAATTTAATTTCAGTAGATAACGCTTGTCGTCAAAGCAGATGACTTTGTTATCTTCAGTAGATAGCACTGTTCTCTTCTAAGCAGCTGGCCTTTTATCCTCAGTACATATCACTCTTCATCTATGCAGATGACTTTGCTATCTTCAGTAGATAGTACTTCTCTTCTAAGCAAATGACTTTGTTATCTTCTGTAGTAGCACTTGTCTTCTAACAGATGACTTTGCTATCTTCAGTAGATAGTACTTCTCTTCTAAGCAAATGACTTTGTTATCTTCTGTAGTAGCACTTGTCTTCTAAGTTTTCTAACAGATGACTTCGCTATCTTCAGTAGATAGCACTGTTTTAAGCAGTTGACTTTGTTATCGTTAGTAGATAGCGCTTGTCATCTAAGCAGATGACTTTGTTATCTTCTGTAGATAGCACTGTTCTCTTATAAGTAGATGATTTTGTAATCTTCAGAAGTTGTCTTCTACGCATATGATTTTGTTATCTTCTGTAGATAGGCCCCAGCACTGTTATCGTCAAGCAGATGACTTTGTCATCCTCAATAGATAGCATTTGTTTTCTAAGCAGGCTACTTTGTTGTCAGTAGGCCTACCAACTTTGTTATAAGTAGATAGCACCGTTGTCGTCTAAGCAGATGACTTTGTTATCTTCAGTAGATATCATTGTTGTCTTCTACGCAGTAGATAGTACTTCTCTTCAAAGCAAATGACTTTGTTATCATCTGTAGTAGCACTTGTCTTCTAACATGTGACTTTGTTATCTTCAGAAGACTGTTGTCTTCTATGCATGGCTTTATCTTCAGTAGATAGCACTTGTCGTTTAATCAGGTGACTTATCTTCAGTAGATAGCACTCTCTTCATATACGCAGATTATTTCGTTATATTCAGTAGATAGCACTTTCCTCATCTAAGCAGATGACTTTGTTATCTTCAGTAGATATATCATGTTGTCTTCTAAGCAGATGACTTTTTATCTGCAGTAGATAACATTGTTTTCTTCTAAGCTGCTGACCTTTTATCTTCAGTAGATAACACTCTCCTCATCGAAGCTGATGACTTTGTTGTCAGTATATAGCACTGTTATCTTTGTTGTTGTATTCTAAGTAGACGATTTTGTAATCTTCAGTAGATAGCACAGTTGGATTCTAGGCAGATGACTTTGTTACCTTTAGTAGATAGCACTGCTGTCTTCTAAGCAGATGCCAGATGGTCATCTTCTTATCGAAGCAGGTGACTGTTTTCATCACAACAGTGCTATCTACTAACGATAACAATGGCATCTGCTTAGAACAGGACAGTGCTATCTACTGAAGATACAAACTCATCTGCTTATAATTTGGTTCACCTCAAGTTTGGTAGTGACGTCAATGCTATTTCGCGGTTGCGCCGTAAGCGTGCCAACAAACCGCCTCTGTACGCGTGTGTGTACACTTAGCGCGTTTAACTTTCCGTGCGCGATTCGACACTGCGGCGAGCAAAATACGCACATACGTCACTACCAAACTTGAGGTGAACCAACGACAACAGCTATCTACTGAAATTAACAAAGTCATCTGCTTTTCAGAAGATAGACTTTGTCATCTTCAGTAGATAGTACTTGTCTTCTAAGTAGATGACTTATCTTCAGTAGATACATCTATTGCCTTCCAAGCAAATGACTTTGTTATCTTCAGTAGATATCACTTTTCTCTTGAATCTCTGCTTGGCAGATGACTTTGTTATCATGAGTAGATAGCATTGTTGTCTTCTAAGCAGATTATTTTGTTATCTTCAGTACAGATATCACTGTTGTCTTTTCACCGATGACTTTATCTTCAGTATATAGCACTGTTCTAATCTAAACAAATGACTTTCTTATCCTCAGTAGATAGCACTATTCTCTTCTAAGCAGATGACTTTGTTATCTTCAGTAGATAGCACTGTTGTCCAATTCAAAAAATTGCTATTTTCAACACTGTTGTTTGATAAATGGATGACTGTGCTTTCTTCAATTTTAGCACTATTGTCTGAAAAAAATAAACATAATCCCTTAAATTGATTCCATGTATAATTTATAGTCACTATAATTATTTTTTAATTAATTAATTAATGAACGAATTAATTTAGTTTTTGAATTAATTTACCTATCTATTTATTTATCTATTTTTGTGTCAGGTTTTATGATGAGATAAAATATACACCTATCCGACTTCGCCATTACTGCGGTGTCCCTGATGTAAAACTGCGGTGTCCTGAGGTCGGGGTTCTATCCATTATTTATTGTGTGCTATACAGAATTGTACCCGGGAATTGTACACAACAGTGATATTCAATACACAATCATGAGTATTGAATTACGAATTAAATCTCCCGCTCTGGTACATCTGTGTTGCCGTCAATAGAGGGCCAAATACAGTAAACGCTTCTCGGATTGGTGTATACTTCATATCCCAAGTATTAATGATTAAATCAGTTGCAAAGCAGTTTAGATTTCAAAATTAGACCTTTTCAATATTTCTTAATTTCACCGAATAAACAAACTGCATGGGAAAATTTGCTTGAAAATGTTTTTCTAAGGCTTTCATGCATTACAATATAATATATTTTTCGATATCTCAAATAAAACATCCAGAATGCAATGACAGTGCTCCCAGAAATGCACCATGCAGAAGCAAAAAAAAATGTTACTGTTTGTGTTTTTATGAGCTGTAAACCCACTCCTCCCATTTTGAATACATTAAATGGGATTTGAACAAGAACATGATTATATAATTACCCCTGGAATAGTACATTTTTATATAGAATAATTTCAAAGACAATGCATTGTGAGGTATATAATAATAGCTAGTCAAGTACATTCAATTTTTGTTTACTGATAATCATCTGATGGCACAAAATTATCATCACAGCCTCAAAGACAAAGTCATGATGCATTGCATGGCAATTGTATACTAATTATTTTTTGCAAATCATCCTTGGATAAATTTTTATTACAAAATGATGTAATCTGGTTTATGTGTTCTGCTTTTTTTTTCTTTTTGCAGGTGTTTCGATCGTCTTGGAGTTCTGTGGCCTGTACAGATTGGGGCCATGACAATACTGCTAATATTAATAATCGTTTTTGGTGTTATGTTGATGCTTTAGACGTATTACTTTGTCCTGGTAATTAAATGCATGGATCCATTTGAAAGGTTGAAAAATTATCCCATTTATTCAAAATGTTTAAATGGCGAAAAGGATATTGATTGGGAACAAAGTTATTTCATAAAATAGTGTACTACTCCATAGCTATATTTGGAATTATGGTAAATTTAATTTCAATATGCTTGTGAAAATATGATATTCTTGGTTTTCTAAGAGGTAAATGAATAATGTTTCAAAAATAGAATTCAGAGAAAAGATAGGTATGCTATGGGTTCAGCCAGTCAAGTTGATCAATTTGATTTTTGAAAGTGTTTGCACTGTTAAATGAAGGATTTGCGGAAACAGAGCTAAACAGGTTGGTTGAAAAAATCTTTTCAAGTATGTTTTGTGGTCAGTGTAAAGTGAAATAAAGAGAAGTGGGTCACGTTTGACTCACATACCCGAAAACATACTAATGAACTGTGCACAATCTTCAAGCACCCAATACTGTGTGTTAATGGCTTATTTCTGAGTCTGAAATTGTTTATATTTTTACATAGTAACCACTACATTTACACATGGATTTGCCGAGGTTTCCTTAGTAAATGGAACATTTTGATGTAATTTATAAAATAACCAACCCACTCTCATCTAAAAATCTTGGAAGCTTTTCATTGTGCTATCCCATCCAAGCATTTTTTTGTTCTTTTTAGCCAATTTTTGCCCCCCCCCCACACACACATTTCAAGCCGGATTCGCGCTAATGGGATAAGGGATCAAAGCGAAAGATTGGTATCTTGAGATTTAGATTAGGGGAAAGAGTTGGGATTTTTGGGATTGCTACTACTATGGTACTACCATTCTAAAATTGCTCCACAACCTTAGGACTTAAACCTCTTGCGGGTGTCTGTTATCCAATAGCCTTGAAAATTAATTATATAAGGCAATAAAAAATCCAATGGGAGGACGGACCATTCAAGTAGGGTCAGGTTTTATACACCCCTTCTGGAAGACATGACCTCAATTCCCCATAGGAGCGTGAATTCACCTTTTCAGTAAATCCCAGGTCTTTGCTGGCAGACCTCTAATGTCATCATGTTGATGCGCACATCATTACTGCACACTTCATGGCTTTCAAATGTGCAGTACAGATGTATGTTAAACAATGTGCACATCGGTGTGACATCAAATGATATCATCTCAGATCTCCCCACAAAGGCTTAAGGGATTTACCGAAAAGGTGAATAATTCAAATGTAGTCACCCAATCAAGTAACTACATAGCAGATCAAGGTCATGTCTTCCATCGGGAGTGTATGGATTTAACTGGACTAGCCCATTTCCATGATGAGGTAAACACACATTACTCCACATATCACTTCAATTTCAGTAGATAGCACTTGTCGTCAACTTTGTTATCTTCAGTAGATAGCACTGTTCTCTTCTAAGCAGCTGGCCTTTTATCCTCAGTACATATCACTCTTCATCTATGCAGATGACTTTGTTATCTTCAGTAGATAGCACTGTTCTCTTCTAAGCAGCTGGCCTTTTATCCTCAGTACATATCACTCTTCATCTATGCAGATGACTTTGCTATCTTCAGTAGATAGTACTTCTCTTCTAAGCAAATTACTTTGTTATCTTCTGTAGTAGCACTTGTCTTCAAACAGATGACTTTGTTATCTTCAGTAGATAACACTGTTCTAAGCAGATGACTTTGTTATCTTCAGAAGATAGCGCCGTTGTCGTCAAAGCAGATGACTTTGTTATCTTCAGTAGATAGCACTGTTCTCTTCTAAGCAGCTGGCCTTTTATCCTCAGTACATATCACTCTTCATCTATGCAGATGACTTTGCTATCTTCAGTAGATAGTACTTCTCTTCTAAGCAAATGACTTTGGTATCTTCTGTAGTAGCACTTGTCTTCAAACAGATGACTTTGTTATCTTCAGTAGATAACACTGTTCTAAGCAGATGACTTTGTTATCTTCAGAAGATAGCGCCGTTGTCGTCTAAGCAGATGACTTTGTTATCGTTAGTAGATAGCGCTGGTCTTCTAAGCAGATGACTTTATTATCTTCAGTAGATAGCACTGTTCTCTTATACGCATATGACTTTGTAATCGTCACAAAATAGCACTGTTGTCTTCTACGCATATGACTTTGTTATCTTCTGTAGATAGGCCCTAGCACTGTTATCGTCAAGTAAATGACTTTGTTTTCCTCAGTAGATAGCATTTGTTTTCTAAGCAGACTACTTTGTTGTCAGTAGGTATACCAACTTTGTTATCATGAGTAGATTGCACCGTTGTCGTCTAAGCAGATTACTTTGTTATCTTCAGTAGATAGCACTGTTCTAAGCAGATGACGTTGTTATCTTCAGTAGATAGCACTGTTCTAAGCAGATGACTTTGTTATTGTTAGTAGATAGCACTTGTCTTCTAAGCAGATGACTTTATTATCTTCTGTAGATAGCACTGTTATCTTATAAGCAGATGACTTTGTAATCGTCAGAAGATAACACTGTTGTCTTCTACGCATATGATTTTGTTATCTTCTGTAGATAGGCCATAGCACTGTTATCGTCAAGTAGATGACTTTGTTATCCTCAGTAGATAGCATTTGTTTTCTAAGCAGACTACTTTGTTGTCAGTAGGTATACCAACTTTGTTATCATGAGTAGATTGCACCGTTGTCGTCTAAGCAGATTACTTTGTTATCTTCAGTAGATATCATTGTTGTCTTCTACGCAGATGACTTTGTTATCTTCAGTTGATAGCACTGTTCTCTTCAAAGCAAATTACTTCATCTTCTGTAGTAGCACTTGTCTTCTAACAGATGACTTTGTTATCTTCAGTTGATAGCACTGTTCTCTTCCAAGCAGATGACTTTGTTATCTTCAGAAGACTGTTGTCTTCTACGCATGACTTTATCTTCAGTAGATAGCACTTGTCATCTAATCAGATGACTTATCTTCAGTAGATAGCACTCTGTTCATCTACGCAGATTATTTCGTTATCTTCAGTAGATAGCACTTTCCTCATCTAAGCAGATGACTTTGTTATCTTCAGAATATATATCATTGTTGTCTTCTAAACAGATGATTTTATCTTCAGTAGATATACTTTGATCAGCTCTTAAACGGCGGGAATTGTTAGGCTTTTAAAAGTATTAAAGTGGACCTGTCTGGTCTATATTGTGTGTGTTATAAAATAAATTAGACTTCAATTAATACTTTGTGATGCTTCTAGCGAGATGTCAGAACTCATTTCTCAAAATAAAATATATTGATATTAATCCGCGATGTTATAAGGCCCGCCAATTACGAGCTGATCAAACTATAGCACTGTTTTCTTCTAAGCAGCTGACCTTTTATCTACAGTAGATATCACTCTCCTCATTGAAGCAGATGACTACTGACAGTAGCACTTATCTTCTAACAGATGACTTTGCTATCTTCAGTAGATAGCACTTTTCTAAGCAGATGACTTTGTTATCGTTAGTAGACAGCGCCTGTCATCTAAGCAGATGACTTTGTTATCTTCTGTAGATAGCACTGTTCTTTTCCAAGCAGATGACTTTGTTATCTTCTGTAGATAGCAGTTGTACTCTAAGTAGATGACTTTATAATCTTCAAAAGATATCACTGTTGTCTTCTATGCATGACTTTGTTATCTTCAGTAGATAGCACTCTCCTCATCTAAGCAGATGAATTTATCTTCATTAGATATCACTGTTGTCTTCAAAGCAGATGATTTTATATTCAGTAGATAACACTGTTCTTTTTTAAGTAGCTGACCGTTTATCTTCAGTAGATAGCACTCTCCTTATCGAAGCAGATGAATTTGTTCTTCTGCAGTAACACTTGTCTTCTAATAAATGACTTTATTATCTTCTGTAGATAGCACTGTTGTATTCTAAGTAGATGACTTTGTAATATTCAGATCATAGTGCCGTTGTCGTCTAAGCAGGTGACTTTGTTATCTTCAGTAGATAGCACAGTTCTCGTCTAAGCAGATGACTTTGTTATCTTCTGCAGTAGCACTTTGTTATCAAAGACACTTTGTTATGAAAGTCATGATGCATGACAATTGTAGACTAGTTATTTTTTTGCAAATCATCCTTGGATAAAATTTTATTACAAAATGATGTAATCTGGTTTAAAAAATATGTTCTGCTTTTTTTTTCTTGCAGGTGTTTCTATCGTCTTGGAGTTCTGTGGCCTGTACAGGTTGTGACTATGATAACGCTGCTAATATTAATGGTCATTTTTGGTATTCTGTTGATGGTGTCCTGGTAATTAAATGCATCAATTCATTACAAAGATTGAAAAATTATCCCATTTATGCAAAATGGTGGAAAGGATATTGATTGGGAACAAACTTATTTCATAAAATAGTGTATTATTCCATAGCTATCTGAAATTAATGGTAAATTTAATTTCAATATGTTTGTGAAATTATGATATTCCTGGTTTTCTAAGAGGTAAATGAATACCCGGTAATTCTTTTTAGATGGAATTCAGACAAAAGATAGGTATGCTATGGGTTCAGCCAGTCAAGTTGATCAATCAGATTTTTGAAAGCGTTTGCACTAATATATGAAGGATTCGCGGAAACAGGTCGGTTGGAAAAGTATGTTTTGTGGTTCATGTAAAGTAAAATAAATAGGAAGTGGGTCACTTTTGCCTCACATATCTAAAGAGCTTACTTCTGCCTGAACTACAGGGTGCACAACTTATAAGTTCCCCCTAATACTTCTTTAAATAAGTCGAAAAATATTTTACGAAATGTAAAAATGAAAAAAGATATGTATATAGCCGTATTTGTTTTACCCCTCTTGACCATTTATAGCATCACACATCATTGCGTTCAGTCACAATGGTTGATTATGTAAAAAAAAAAAAGAGGCTGTTTTAAAAGTTGCACCTGAGCCCATAGTAGTCAGGTTTTCTTTAATAAACACATGAATATGCCTGCCTGCTGTATTGTTTGAGAGTTGACACTGCTATGGACTCAGATGCAACTTTTAACAGTTTCAAACAGTCTTTTTTTTACATAATGAACCATTGTGACTGAACGCAATGACGTGTGATGCTATAATTTATTCTGCTGTCGGTGTAAAACAAATAAGGCTACACATGTCTTTTTACAAGTTAGCATTTTGTCAAATATTTTTCAATTTATTTAAAAAGTATTAAGGGGGAAGTTGTGCACCCTGTATGTGTACAATATTCAAGCAAACAATACTTGTGTGTTAATGGATTGTGTATGTGTCTGAAATTATTTTCATTTTTACAAGTAACTACTAAATTTACACAATGACATGAATTTGCAGAGGTCCCCTAGTAAAAGGAACATTTTTGATGTAATTTATAAACTAACCAACCCACTCTAATCTAAAAATCTTGAAGCTTTTCATTGTGCTTATCCACCCAAGCATGACTATATAATAACTGCTGCTGCCACCCATCCCATTAATCCCATAAGCCTTTGCCGGCAGACCTTTGATGTCATCACGTTGAGTTGCACATTGTCACTGCGCACTTCAGGGCTTTCATGAGCAGTAACAGATGTATGCTAAACAATGTGCACATTGGTGTGACGACAAATGATATCATCTCCGGTCGACTCAAGGTGAATAATTCAAATGCAGTCACCCAACCAAGTAACCATATAGTAGATTAAGGTCATGTCTTCCATAGGGGGTGTATGGATTTAACTGGACTAGCAGCCCATTTCCATGATGAGCTAAACACACATTACTCCACATATCACTTCATACAAGAGACACTTCTAATATGATACTATCTTGGATATCTTCTTTCAGAAAAATAAGTTTATTTAGTACTGAATGTAACAAAAGTTGTCCATTTTGTCCACACTGATTTTTTACAAAAATGACTTACTTTACATATTAGATGTCACTTGACATATTGCATGTAATTTACACATTCCAGTCTTATTTGCATAAAAATCTATTTATTATTGACCATAATGGTCAGCATTTACAGAATGATAGGAGATAACATTACTATGCTACCAGAGTTAAACCTTAAAAACTATTTTGGCACTTGACAGCCAAGCAGGTAACCACTAAAAGTAACCAGCTAAGCAAGTATCCATCTGACAAACTGGTGTCTTCTTAAGTTGCTCATAAGAGAAAATTAAGGTTTGTTAAACAGGTTAAATTGCTACCAGGCAAGTAATTTAGCAGTTTTACCAACCCAACAGCAAAGGTGCCAGCCATTGGCTGTTGGGTTTAAATTCAAGTACATCCCTGTGTGCTACAGCTAAATTGTCTAAAAAGAAGCCTATGTCCATGTTTTTACATACTATTCTTCTTCACTACAGTTGGCAGTGAATGGAGATGGCAATGATTCAGAAATGGTTTCTTTGTTGGTTTACACACATTTTTAAGTTCTCTTCATTTTGATTACTCCTCATTTGTGAATATCAATCTTTACTGTATAGCACCCAGGTTATTGAATGTTTTCTACAACAGGCAGATAGATGCAGTATATATTGAACATTTTCTATGGTAGGCAGAATGATGACATAATAATAATAATTTCATTTGAACTAAAGTAGTTCCTACAAAAATTCACTTGGCATAATGAAGTTTTCACACTGTGGTTAAGTAAATGATATTAGTTCCTTATTAATTGTTTTGGGTGTAACCTGTTTGCTTTAAAGGTCACAGGCAGTTTTATGTATCGCACCATTAACTCACAATGCACATATACCTCGTGCTGAAATGAAGAACATTGTAGTTTTTCCTGTACAACATATTTATTTAAGCTATTCTCATTTGTGCTAACCTGCTTATTCTTTTGTACAAGAAAAACCCATTAGTTCAGAAGGCACAAATTGTAACATAAATAATTCACCTGATAACATTATTCAGTTTGCACAAGGGAGAATAGCTTAAAATTAAGAGCAAAATATACATATACTTCAAATACAAAGATGGGTATGTGAATAGCTTTTGAAGCAATTTTACACACTGAAGATACTTTACAAAGACATTGAGTGTGATAATATATATCCGAAGTAAGTTGTTATTTTACAAATCAAACTTAATTTTAAAAAGCTTTCGATGATATATTTTATTAAATTTTCATTTAAAAATTCAAATTGAATAGCTTTTTAAACTTCAATTTGAATTGTAAAATGATAACTTTACTTCAAATATTGTACATTTGGTACACTTGAACAATTTGGAATTAAGTCTGAAAAGAACTTGCACCTATGATTGGTCCATTCTTAACATGGTTGCAGTGTGCTAGTCCTGGAGCCTAGTCACCTTGACCATTACAAGTTTCATAACTTTTACACAAGTTGGACTCAGCAGAAGTTATAATTTGTTACCCCTGTAACTGGCAAGACTCATGAAATCATGGATTGATATAGAATGGCGTGCATGACATAGACACAGCACCATAGTGCACTTTGCGAGATTTTGTTGATGTATGCAGTAACAAAACCAAATAATTTTTGCCACTTATACATTGAACAAAGTATAATATGGCAGTGACATTGACATTTTAATTTCAAAGCAAGTGTATGTTAGTAAGATGTAGGAAAGTAGATATTATATTTTGGCAAGAAAAAGAAAAGGAAAACTCAATAAGGATTGAAATAATATAATGAACAAATACCTGGAAATAAATTTGTTCAATGAACAAATAACTTGTTTCACAAGATGAATATCACACTTCATTGTGACTGATCATACAAGATTATTTACCTCAATTCAAAGAAACCCAACTGTACCCTGGATTTTCATATTTTTCTGTTCATAATATTATGATATGATCTAATCTACTCAGACCGATGTCAGTTTTGAACACAATACAAATTATTGTCATTGCACATTGGTTTAAATGTCCACCTATCTTTTGTATTCTTTCTTTTGCCTCTTCTTATGCTATTATTTCATATTCATAATTTCTGACAATGGGCCATTCCAGATGAGATCCACACACCCCCTATGGAAGACATGATCTTAAATCTTCCACACAGGGAGTGTGAATTTCAAAAGCGTTACCTGAATAGGTTACTCTATTTGAAATTTACACTCCCCTGTGTGGGAGATTAAGGTCCTGTCTTCCACAGGGGGTGAATAGATTTCAACTGGAACAGCCAAATGGCCTGAGTGGATCAGATTATGACACAAGGTCTATTCACCAAGAGCATCTAATTGAACACTACTGCCAGAAAAACAATGGGCATACCAAGTGATTAAGGAGGACAAACGTGATGGTCCATTGTGTTCTCGATGAAAATAGCTTGTTACTGAATGTTTATAAATCTAATTTACAAAATCTTAAATTACTGCAAATTGAGTTCCCCTGCACTAAATATCATATCATAAAAAGTTCTTGCATTAATTCACTATTCAAAAATAAGCTCTATGTATGACTCAATATTAAGGGTAAATTGGGAATGATTCTAAAGCCATGCTTTCTATGGCAACCTCATCTGTACCCCGTCTTATACGGAAATAACCCTTTTCTCCCCAGGTAGTACTCCAGCTGTTCTTCACGATCCAATACTTCTCACCGCTTTTATCATCTTGGCCATACCCAACAACAAGCACAGCATGGTTGGTCATTTCAAATGGGCTAAATTTATTACTGATACCTGTGTGGTGGTATATACCTCCTTTATACTGCATGAAATCACCTAGAACTTCAAACCCTACAGCTATTGGGCCATTCTTGACTAGTTGTATCATCATGAGTTCTTCATTGCAGGCACCATAGTATCCTCCTACATATTTGTAATCAGTAGCATAGTATCTTTTGCAGCTTGTTTTCTTGCATGCTGTATCTTTGCCTTCATAAGGATAGCATGATTCCTCTATAAGACCAAAATCCTCTGCATATTTGCCAGCTATCAGGTAAGGAAAACCACCTTCACAACCTAAAGGAAGAAAAAAAAAAATCACAAACTTGATATGGTACCATAGAAATAACATGGAAGTCATATAATTCCACATAATTCAAAATGAAATAAATCATGTGAAATCCACTACATCAGATTATCATGGATGGCGACCAAAATTTTGTACCTCTATCATTCTGTTCTTCTCTTCCCTTTTATTACTTGCACAAGAAACCTTAGAAATTGTAACCAACACAAAATATTGGCAAAATTATGTCTACTCTACTCTCTTTTATAATGAGAGTAGATTCCACCTTTTACCCTAGATTTTGCAAGATGAGGTGACAGCTGGCCAGGCCTGGAACAAATTTCTGGGACAGTACACCAAATTTCACTCAAATATAGCAAAATTTCCCATAATTGATGTATTTATTACACAATTTCCATCCAAATCATGTATGATGTCCAAATAAGTTTGATATGAATAAAAAATATACATTAAAAAACTCACCACAACTGTCTTTTACTTTGGTAAAGAATAAAATGCACACATAAAGCATAAACTGTTACACATACTAGTAGCAGGGTGCGTGCAGCCACCTCTATTTCAAATTCAAGGACTTTTCAAGGACTTTCAAGTACCCAAAAATTAATTTTCAAGTACCTTTGAACGGAACGACCCAGAGATAGGTGTGTGTAAAAAAGTAGAAAAATACCCAGTGGTCTAGTCACAGCAGCCCAGTGCATACCTGCCAACTTTTGAAAACTAGAAATAGGGACACTTATGAAGCAGAGTGAGCGTGGCGCTCACGACTACGGGCCGGGGGTCCAGGGGCGAAGCCCTGGTGGGGGTTGAGGGGACGAAGCCCCCCAAAGCCAAAGTCAGAGGGTAAAAAGAACATTTCAAAGCTACTGGCTTGTTCTACACTTTTAATAAAAAGTGCTTCTTTCTTCCAGAAAACATGCTTTAAAGTTTCGAGTTTCCTATACTTTTATGCACAAGAGACACTCTTAAAAAATGTTTTTTGGCTTTATTACATGACCAATATGGCTTACGTTGATATATGTGAAGCAGAAAGATAAAACAATAATTAACCATTTGTGCTTGCATCCACTGCCTCCCCACCCCCACCAACTGGCACCCCATCCTGGGCCTTGATGGTCAGTGTGCTTTTGGTTAAAATTTCAGGACGACAAACATTTTAGCAGATTTAGCACCCCAAAAGAGACAATTTTTGACATAAAAACCTGTTTTGGACTTTTTTTGAAAAAATGCTTCCTTCATCCTAAAAAAGTGGTTTTAAATATTCACTTTCCTATACTTTTGTACATATGAGAGACATTCTTCAAAGTGTTTTCTTGGCCTAATAATATGGCCTACATGATTGAAATTGATATATATAATGCACAATATAAAAACAATGATTCATCAAATTTTTGACCCCCACCCCTCTTCGGGTATGTGGGAGGGGGCCCACATGGGGGGGTACTAATGAATGTGCCTGAAGAATACATTTTATGATTTAAGAGTAATTTGTAAAATTCGGTATGTTAAACATACAGAGTGATGTCACTACAAATTGGGACTAAAATAGTAGGCCTATCCCAAAGGAAATACATAGGCCTACACACACTCACCCCCACCCAACCTCCCCCACCCCACCCCACCCCCATGTTCACAACGACGGCTGCACAAAGCCAAAGGATACAGCTAAAAGGTTCATATCAAACCTTTGACCGAAGTTTGTTTCCATTTACACTTAAACATGACTTGATATTAGAGTATACATATAGGCCTATACATCATCAGCATCATCAGTCCAGCATCATCTCAAATGTCATCGTTCCTTAATGCACATGACATACTTCTTACTTGGGTAATATTCATTGAGGAAAAAGAGATGAGTTTTTGAACGCAAAACCGACGCAATCATATAACATGCTGGTCCGATAATGGACTAAAATTCATCAATTTTGGGCATGAAAAGGTGTACTCAATAGGATAAAAATTTGACAACATGCATGCTAAATGGGTACCTTTATCTAGTCGAGTCATCCAGTCAGGGTTCTAAGGAATTTTCATTTTAAAATTGGAAATATATGAGTACAAAAAGAGTTATGTGTATAGCATACAAAATGAAAAATATATAGGCCTACAAGACAGATTTATTTCCAAACTTCTTTTCTTATTTATTTGTAACATAATTTTTTATTGTTTCAGCACATTTTTTCTTTAAGGACTTTCCATAAATTTCAAGGACTTTTCAACAAAATTCCAGGACTTTCAAGGCCTTGAAAAGGCATTTTGATTTTCAAGTACTTTCAAGCACTTTTTTGGCTTTTCAAGGTTCTGCACGCACCCTGTAGTAGAGACCCTTATTTTATGGGAAGTGTTGCTTTTGAGTGTTAAAGCATTTGTTACAAAAAAACCACTGCCTTATTACCAGCAATATACATTATATAAACTCGAATTAAAATTAATGACCTTACCTTGTGCATATTCACTGCAAGACACTGTGTTCTGTGGTGATAGCACCACTTGGAGTGTGTTGTTACTGGCAATCCGTAGTCTAGCTTCAATCATAGCCATTGATGCAAAGGAGTAACAGCTTCCACAGGCCGCTTGGTCACGAACGGGAGACACATAGTTATCACCATCAATATCTCTCCAGTCAAAGTGTGATGGCAGGTTGGCTACTGTTGATTTCAGGTTTGGTGTAGCTAAAGCTGGCTTGGGTCTCCTATTATGGATGTCATTAAAAATAAAATTATTGTTAAAAGTTAATAATTGACTTTCAAAACCCGAAATAAAGTCTAAAATTATTAAACACCGAATATGGATAAGGCCCATTTCACGGTTAGGCGCCACTTTTTGATTTTCAACATATCTGGCCTGGTGTGTAAAAAATAATGGGGTTACATAATTGACTGTTGGTGATTTTTCATTGTCTCTGTATAGCCTACCTCCACTAGCTTAATCGGCCTTTCTGCTTTTATCTTTCAGGGCGCACATGGGTAAGAAGTGGTCAAAAACCACATTTCACTAGCAACCCGGAAACAGACATTTATTTTCCAATGCTGCCACTTTTAACTATGTTGAGCCTACCAGCTGCTTTTGTTGTTTTTATGTAGTGAACAAGTTGCAATATACAGCCATACATGAACAAAGTAGTAGTAGTCAGTTAAACTAGCATGAGAACCATTTAAATTTCTGAATTCGGATGTGACATTTTCCGTTCACATCTATGTACCTTATTCAATGTGGAATAGATCGACTAATACTTTACATGAATGGCAAACTAGTGTGTTTTAGTAAAGTTCAGAGTCTTGTTACTATTTGTTGAACAAATTACACTTGTTGCTCTTAATATGTAGATACAGCGATATTTTGAATTTTTTGCCAACAAATTCCGTTCACAGTTTTGTCACATCCGATTAATTTTCCAAATAGTATAATTTATTAACAAATAAGTGGCAGAATTTTTTCTCCTTGATTTTTAAAAATCTCCTGCTATGAGCTATCTACTGACACCATTTAATGAAAACTCCTTCATCAACTTAGCTTACAGATGACATTTCAAAGTTTCCGTTCACATGTGTCACATCCAAAATAGTTTCTTCAAAGAACTAAGACAGGAATGGGACTAGGATGCCAGTTTGAAGTTATTTCATTACAGGTTTGTGGGGGGTTAAAAGGCACAACAAATCTTTAATTCAGTATGCCTTCTTTAATTGTGACAGGGGACTCAAAAAGCTTCCATTTCCGTTCACATGTCACATCCTCAAAATTAGTAGTTTTTAGGTCAAAATACTTAAACAACATGATATTTTACTTTCTAAAATAGGTTTAATTATTTCATACACGTCACATATGATTATTTCATGGCTTTGTTGTTGTCTTTAGGAGACAGTTTTGTATACAATTTATAGAGGCGGATGTGACATTTTCAATTGTGAACGGAATATTTCAGTATTATAAACATTTTGCTTGTCAAAAATATAAAGGGTCTGGAAAAACATTTTAACATAGCTCAATTCAATAGAATCTCACAAAATATATGTGTTAGAAGTGCTTAAAGTAGGGATAACCATCAAACTTTCATGTTGCCCCTATTGCTACAAAAGATTGTTTTCTGGATAGAACTCATCAACAGAAGTATTTTGGTGGTTAAATGGTCAAAATCGGTCAAAAACCTTTCGAATTATGAATTTTCAAAGTTTCCCATTCTGACCGGTCATTGGAACGAAATAAAATGACAAGGTCCAAAAATAGCAGTTGGGAGCAAAATTGGCATAAGCATATATTTACCTTTATATATTTCTTTATTTTAACATAAATGCAAACATGAAACAAGCATATTGTGAAAGTATCAAAGGGGTTTCTTATGAAATGGCACTTTACTAGTCAATGGCATCAATTATTTTTTCAAACCGAGGCATTGAAATCATGCATTTAGAGAACATTTGCCAAAAATCATCCAAGATGGCCGATATGGCACAAAATCAAAATTGCACTAAGTCCAGGTGAACTTTTTTTTCACAACCAAAATGTCAATGTTATTGGGTTTAATAATGACCAATTAGTAGGTGTATGCAAACAAAATTTTAAGTGTCATTGAAGGTCATTGACTCATTCACAACAATAGAGGTTTACCCACTTCACTCATCATGCTCATGTGCTGGTTCCCGTAGTATTCTTCATTCAAACCAATTCAATGCATGACCTCGGAGTCACCTGCATGACTTTCAAGGGCTATTTTGAAACAGTTATGGTTGCACATTCAGGTACTTCTTTTGAAAGTTCTAAACAAGGTATAGCCAGCAGCAAGTTGTAGATGGTATAGGCCTAAATATAAGAAAACGTTTAGGGTTGAAATCAGGTGAAAAATACATCGAATGAGCACGAAACTTCACATTTATGTTCAGAAAGGTGTTTTCTTAGCATGATTTGAAAGGAGTATGGAAATTCCAAAGGGAAGCTGGTGATTTAATTTGTAACTTTCGAGATCTACTTGTTTATTTTTTTTCCTTTTTACAGAGGGTATGATAGAGGTATTATTGGCAACTCTGCCAAATTACAGCTCAGTAGGCCACGTTTTTCACCTGAAATTATTGACATGAATATTTTGTGCCATTCTTGAGCAGTGCTGAACTTAGCCACTGGCAATTAAACGCACTGTGGCGATGGAACAATTTTGACTCGCACTTACAGGAAAATGAAATAAGTTGTGTTGCTGTAATTTGCAAGATAGTTACAAAATATAATTGGTATTCACTTCCCAAATTTGTACAGAAAAATATTGAAAAATAAAAGAATGAGATCAATTTAGAAATGTCTGTGCAAGCAGTGCACAGTTGAGCTCCCTGCATGTCTATGGGAGCGTTCTAATCATGTTGATGGTTCATTGGTCATCCCTACTTAAAGCTTATATTTTTGACAATCAAACTGTTTGTAATAATGAAATATTCTGTTCACAATTGAAAATGTCACATCCGCTTCTATAAATTGTAAACAATGTTTTAAAATGAACACTAACACAGGTTGATATATTTCAATATATCCCATTTAATTCACTGGGGGTGTGAAAACTCGTTGAATCATTCTTTTCTGAAATATACTCTGCTTTACAGTGTGTGGTTTCCGTTCACATTGACATCAGTCACATCCAAAATTGCACAAACATCAGAATCTTGAATTTGACCTGTGTTTTCAAACTGGCTGATATTATTTGTGAACATTACCCATATTATGACCTTCAAAGCTGTGAAATATCAGAGTCATTCATTGATTATTAAAATTGTTGAGTAAACCTTTTCATGTCAATTTCCTTTTTACCACAAAAATTACATTTAAATGGCCATAAATTTGTCATTACACAACAAAAGTTGCCCAAATTTGGTCAGAAGAGAGCCTATGACACACTTGTTTATTTTAAATATCTATTATATATTGGACAGTCAAAGTATAAATATTCACTACTCAATATTTATCAAATTTGTTAAAAAATTACATAACATGAGATAATAAATCATAATTTTCTTCAAGAAGTAGAGAGATTTAAGCTGGGAAATGATATTTTTATGAAAATCTGGTCTTATTTGGAAAAGAAAACCCCCATTAAATGAAATTTAATCCATTTTGAAAATTTCGAGTTTTTTTGACCAAAAGTGGCGCCTAACCGTGAAATGGGCCATAAAGCAGTCTCGGCTTAAATATGCATTTTTGGTATGGTAGTAGTCAATGCTCAGATTGATGAATGAGAAATAAATTTTGTGCCAAGAATCAAGGGAACTGATTCTGTGCAAACATGCCTAAGTTAACCTTTTGACATGTATCTTAAATTTGATACATATTTTAGAACATTCAGCCCATGATCCTGTCACAGTGGCGCACAAAGGAATCCATTCAAACCTTCAAAACTTACAGCAAACATGTAAAAACCTATACCACAAAAGATTTTAAACACTATAACTACTTACACAGCAACTCTAGACTTCCTTCCTCCAGATTTCTTAATCATCTGTTCCATGGTCATCTTGTCAAACTCAGGATAGTCACCAGCAACCCAAGAGTTCTGAGCAGCGTTGATCTTCTTGATCATGTCATGGTCAGTCTGATACATCTGTTCTTTTTGTGGCCTGTGGTACAGATATAATTTGATGTGTTCTGATTATTGATGTGAGAAGACCTTAATTTAAAAGACAAATTGAACTGCAAAGTTGATCTAGGGCATCAAAATGAAATGTATGTGATTTTTTCCCAACATTTACTTTTGCAAATTGATAGTCCCTCCTCTACACATTAATATTTTCTAAGATGTGACCAGATCAGCAGCCCCATATCCACCACTTTTCCTTATAAAAACTGAGAATTTGATATCAGAAGACTAGAATTTTTCTCATTAGCCCAGTAAAATTGATTAAGCACAAGATATGTTCCATTTTAGATGGTGTGAACAAAAACACGGTAAAAAAAAAAACATCGGAAATATTGGGCATGATTGTTATACACATCTATTTTTGCTTCTATTATCAAAACTGCTGAAACAAAATAACTCAAACATTGGAAACAGATTATTTCAATGGTTGGCCTTAATATAATATAGAAAAGACAAAATATTTGAAAATACATCTTCTAAAGACAAATGAAATAAGCATGCTGCATGTACAACATAATTTTAAGACAGTGCGGTGGCAAGCGGGGAGGCCATAGTCGCCCCACTTTTTGAGAAATTTATTACGTTTTCTTTATATCTTTATTCCAATTTTGGCATATATTAATTATATTTGTATTTTGACCGTTCCACATTTGTGATGGCCACCCCACATTTTTCAACCTTGCTACGGCCCTGATTTAAGATTTATAAAAGCATATGCCCTCTCTTACTTTGTTGGTAAGCTCTTCTTGTTCATCTTCTGTCCCACATAGCATGCCCAATCAGAACCCACAGTATTATGCACCCATCCTGGTAGGGTCTCATCACAGATACTCGTCACCTTCTCCCCATCCTGTGTATACTTGGAGAATGCAAAATATTTCTTGTTGTTGAGAACCACCTCAAATCCTTGGTTATAGATGATAGTCCAGAAACCTTTATGGCCAGTGACGGTATCAACAGCTACATCTGGGTAGAGAAGGTTGACTGTCACACTGTAAGTGACAGGACCTGCAGTAAATAAAGAAGAGAAAATGCAAAACAAACAAGGTTAAAAATGATAAACACAAACAATAATACTGTTAATGGCACTTTTGCTGAGAGTGATTAGTCAGGAACTGTATTCTTTTCTTGTAAACGAATTTTCGTATTTCTTCAAGTGGAAAAATATCCAAGGCACCCGTTATAAATAAAAACTTTTTTTCCCAAGTGGCCCTTTTCCTATCATCAAAGCTACATCGATCTTTTCCGAGTTAGATGGGTTTATGTTCTATTTGCAAGCGATTATTGATGAGCCATTGTAGTTTGTGTCAATGTACTCAAATGATAGTAACCTCGTGGCCAGGCCCGTGCACGCAGGATTTTTTTTTTGGGGTGCTGATTTTTAAAAGTGCACTTTTTTTTTTCCAAAGGGGGGGCAATTTCGCTACACTCGCAAATTATTCAATTTTGGGACTTTTTGTATACTTTGTCGCACCCCCCTGCGTACGGGCCTGCCCGTGGCGTACATGAAACCTGCCTAGATACCTTCGTGTCCAAGATGGAACAGCCAAATTTCGGCAAAAGCAACCTGTGGGAAGAAGCGATATATCGCAAGTGACGTTATGCCGACCGACAGAATTAGAGGGGCCAACCTCTCAGAATAAGAAAATAAAAAAGGCCTCCTTTT
Source organism: Amphiura filiformis (assembly GCF_039555335.1). NCBI lineage: Eukaryota > Metazoa > Echinodermata > Ophiuroidea > Amphilepidida > Amphiuridae > Amphiura > Amphiura filiformis. The sequence goes on along the minus strand of NC_092630.1, from coordinate 50,679,634 downwards.
TCCAGGCATTATTGTATATACGCTAAAACAGCTCAAAGTATGGGTTTTTACACCGATATTGCGATAAAAATAAAAAGCCCCCTCTACCTCCTTTTTTTTTGAAAACCTGGACTTGAATTTTTTTTTTTACTCGACTTGGCCTTTCTTTACCAGTCATAGGCCTTGAGCATCATATTCCGAGGAGAGGAAAGACACCAAATTGGTGTTTTATGACCTTTGACATTCTTTTATGGCGAGTGACATGGTTTTTAAATTCACGTCGAGTGTCCTTGACAGGCGTGACTATGCTTCAGTGGTCATGAAAGAATTCAAAAGATAACCTCTGCCCCAATAATCCTGAGCTATTGTCTAAAACTGCTCCTCGGAAGATGTATAATAAGAACTCAGTCTTCAAATGATAGTCATAAACGACCAATGGATAAATGACGGACTATCATTGAAGACTGAGTTCCGCAGTCTATTTCTTTACAATGTCAATGCACAATGGCAATGCTTTATAATTATACGTCATGTAACCATTTAATTAGTACAAAACATCAATAAATACACATTTGACACCATAATTATTTAAAATTATAATTATTAGTGTTTTGTTCATAAGTTGATGGATAATACAAGTTTGCCTAGCGCTCATACGTGTCATAATCATTGTAATCTGATTTATTGAATACAAAAAATTAATTTAAGCTTACCTGGACTTGAACAATTGAGTGTGTTGTCTCCTCCCCCACCACTCACTGAAAATGTCCATTCACCCACAATTTCTTCATATGAACAATTTGCAGGTGTGTCAGCGGCCACATATGGCACCAATAAAGCAAAAATACCGATTAAAAGAATCATTTTGCGAGTGCATGCACAGAAAACAGCAGCTGTGATCGACCTTACAAAGTGAAGCTGAGTGAAGTCACATGACCATTACAACACTTCTCGTGATCTGTCATGTGACCAAGATAGCGGGGGGTTCAACTTTATTTTATTTTTTGTGGGCTGTGAAATAATTCAGTCCGGGGAATTTATACATAATTTTTTTTGTCACATATGACACTACATAATATTTTTAAAGTTCTCCAGGCCTAATGAACTCTATCTTTCAACTATAGGCCCCGATTCATGTCTGAGGCCTAAGGGACCGATCGTTATTTACGGCGGGGGGAAATGGGCGTTTTGGAAAAAATATTGACAAAAAATTTCGCATTCCCACCTCGCGTCCGCTCAAAATTTTCGCGTTCCCTTGTTTTCCCAATTTTCTCCATTTAAAATTTAACAATCCCCCTCCTGGTTCAACTAAAATTTCAGGTTCCCCTAAAGACCCCAAAAATTTTTCGTGTTCCCCCTAAATTTTCCCATTCCCCCCTCTGTCATAAATAACGATCGCTCCCTAAGGGAGTGTTCATAAATCCAGGTCATAAATACTTTGGTGGGGGGGTGGTGGTGTTGGAAAAGTTGGAACCTCGGACGTCAACATTTTTTTGATCCCCCTAAAAAAGGGTGGATTTTTTTATCTTTTTATGGTCTAAAAATTTTTTGATCCCCCCTTCATGTCCTAAAAAAGAAACCAAACATATACATCATTAACAGTGGCATAGATTTTTTTTTTGACATATGGGTTGGTGAAAATTTCTTGAAGTCCAGTGAATCCAGCACCTTTTGCTGACCAAATAAGTTTATGATGATACAAATGCGCACTCTGCGCCGCAAAAAAATTTGCCTTAGTGTAGCTAAATTGGTGAACTACAGTACAAACGTGAATTAATTTGCGCAAAGCGCCAAAAAAATTGGCATTTTTTATTTTAAAATGACCAAATATGGGGTTAATTTTGGTTAGAAACCCATATTTATACAGGCGTCAACATTGGGGGGATGATTGTATGGACCATCACCCCTATCAAAATATTGGGAGGGATTTAGGGGGGAGTGTGGGAGTATGGGGGGGTCTGATTTTTTTGGGGGGTAGTCCCATTGTTTTATATTTAAAAGGGCATTTCGTGATCCACAGCATCATCCCCACTTTTCTCAAAAAAGTTGAGATTTTTATATCACTGGAAACCTCTGGCTTAATAATGTTTATGTATAAAAATATTTCTTGCAGATTAATTCGTTCAGCAAAGATATCGTGAAATTTGAATTTCGTTCTGGTATACCCCTTATTTTTCACACAATTCTTCCCCTCAAAGCCCCCTCCATGTTGAAAGTTGCGACCGCACTATTGGCTTAAAGGAGTGTTTCGTGATCCTAGCATCCTCTTTTTATGACATTTTTCAGTACATATCCACGAAAAAAGCCTATTCCCAAAATTTCAGTTGATTCCGATTTTATGCGTTTTGAGTTATGCATGATTATGTGTATTACACTGCTCCATAGACAATGCGTTGTAATTTTGTTCTGGTGCACCATTGCAGAACGAAATTCAAATTTCATGATATCTTTGCAAAACGAATTAATCTGCAAGAAATATTTTGTACATAAACATTATGTAGCCAGAGGTTTCCAGTGATATAAAAATCTCAACTTTTTTTGAGAAAAGTGGGGGATGAGGCTGTGGATCACTTAAATGCCCTTTAAAGTGCATCCTGCTCCCGCACTCCGTGTATCCGCAGACACTCATGCTCGGCCAAAATTAGGGGTATTTTCAGATAAAGATACATGATTTGTGAAACACAAATAAAATGGTAATTTTTCAAACCACTTGTTCGTGAAATAATGAAAAAAAGGTGCTCTTTATTTATGTATCACATGTATATAAATCATTGTAGTTTCATTATTCATTTTACAAATCTATGCACAACTCATCTCAGTTTCATTATTCCGTTTGGCGCACATTACACATCACATCAATGTATGACGCATACAATCGCGAGTGCCGTGCATTATACCCTATACGCGTTTCAATCAGAAAGGGTATATTAGAAATGTTGTTTGCGTTTTAGCGAAAAAAGGGGCATTATTGAAGGGCAAAAAATTTGTGAAATTATTAAAAATAGGGGCATGTTTATCCTGAAAACTTCGCGAAATTAGATGCAAAAGGGGGTGTTTTCAAAGTTCGCCGATGAGCATGAGTGCCCGCGGATACACAGAGTGCGGGGACCGGGCCGCCCTGTAGCTCAGTACCGCCCGTTTGATATCACAGTGTTATTTGAGTATCTTAAAAGATTTTTGGGGTAAAATCTTATTGTATTAAAAATTATATTTTTCACCAAAAATGTTAAAGTTGGGAGCATGGGGGAAAAACGGGTCTTTGTGGGAAAACAAGAAAAATATGGGGTCGGGGGGAATGGAGAAATACAGGGGATTGGGTCAGTGGTACTCATGTAGTATGTTTACACACCATGTGCCACAATAAACTAAGTTGAGTGCTGTTGTCATTTGTCACACAAAGATCAAAATATTCTTAATTTTCAATTGATCTAATTTACACTGGCCCTTGGAAGATCAGTGGATACCTTAAAACATTCACTGAATGAGCAACCCAGGCAAAAGAAGAAAACAAACAAACAAACAAACAAAACAAACACTTTGTCACCCAAAGATCCCTTATTTTTCTGTTTTCTGTTGAACAGATCATTTCATAAACAATATTAATTTTTTGTAAGATTTCACTGGAAAAGGTAGAGTTGTAATAAGTCATAAGTTGTGTGTCAAAGTAAATGACTCAATTGGACTCAAGCTATCTAAGAATAAGGTCAAATGACTTGATCTGATTTTGGTGACTTGTTATACAATGCTGGAAAACATCCTAAAGATCTCATTTTTAAGTTTAAACATCGGTTACTGAAAGACCCTCTAGAATCTGTCGGTGACAGACCCCTATTTTTAAATGCAAGCCTATTTGTCAACAAAATGAGAAATGACCAAGTTACAATAAAACAGGCTTACATGTACATGGGCCACTTGTATATCACTTATAAGAGTGCTCCCATCCATCTGGCTTTTACTCATGATGCAAGAACAAAACTATTAAAGTTAACTCCTATTTAGGTACTAGTCTGCAACCAGGCAAGTGTAACTCATATGATGTATTTAAGGGTTAACAACACAAAGGGTATGGTCCACATGATGATAGTTTTTCAAAGTTATGTAAATTTAGTTCAAATCACTTGGTTACATTTTCTGACCAAACACCACTTGCTTTGGTGTAAAATGTAAGTGGAGAAAAATTGGTCATGCATTGTGTGCAAACTGGTAAATACACATATACTTAAGTACCCGTCATCAAATTTTGGTGACATTATTATATCAATCAAAGTTGTCACTCGAAATCCAACCCATTGTAATTTACCACGTGTTGGAGTTATGACCAACTTCTGACCAAGTAACAATAAAACATGTTAACATATACCTGGTGCACTTGTACAAAATGTCACTTATAAGAGTGCTCCCATCCCTCTGGCTTTTGTGATGTGTTGTAAGTTTCATGAAATCCACCGCTGGTATGTGAATTGTCCAAGCTTTATAGTAAAGACCAAATTGCATCATTAATCGCACAGCACAGGAACACTCAACAGACATTCATGTATTCCAACTTTTTAAGCATTAAGGACAAGGTTTTCAAATAATATTTAAAAAAAAATAGAATAAATCAATCCTGAGAAGATTTTTGAAGCAACATATATGTTCATTTTATTCAGTCAAAGCATACACTGATTTCTTTTAACAGTCTACATATGGTCAAAGTTGACAATATATGACATAAAACACAATGATTAGAATCTCTACAAAATGGAAAGTTCAACATGATTATGAAACCATGAAGTAAATTCACTTGATGACACTACCTTATCTGATTCTGTGGCTAATATTTGTTTTGATGTGACGATTCACAGGATATGCTACTACAATGAGATTTATTACCCTACTGATTGGTTTTGTTATCTGTAATATATTTCACAAAATCACCAATTCCAATTGTGTAAAAATGCTCTGATCAAGACTATTCTTCTTTCCAATGCCAAAAGTAGAGAGCAGTCTGAATGACCTTTGTAGCAAAAGCTGCATTAATATAGGTGGCATGATTAGATGGGGTCAATCAATTGTTGAGCAAAATGAAGCTACAGAATGAATATGAGATTCCATTGAGGCTGGACTTATTGTTCCTAGAGGAAGATAATTTTCACATTCCCCCAAACAATAAAAAATATCTTATCAATTTGAATAACAAGTCGCCCATTTTACTCAATTCTCTGACATAATATCCATTTCATTCATTCTGTCTTTATTCTAGTAAGCTCCTTCTATATAAGTACTGATCTTCCAAGGGGTCCATTTTATTCAGGGCTGGTATCATACTTTAGCTTCCATCTCATACATGTCTATTAGTTCCTCTATAATAGATCTAATATCCTCTTCTGTGATATCTTCACTGAATACCTGTACAAAGAAATAAAAAATGCACAGAATAACAAACAACAATTCAACTTACATTTTTAAATGTAATTTAAAAACCATTGTCGCAAACCATTTGTTTTATTCTACTTAAAAGTACATTTGAATTTGCATCATCGAATTTAAAACATTCCAAGAATTAATTTACCCTTTGGTGTTCCACATTCATCATCAAGTTTCAAATGAAAAGTAGATCACCTAAATGTGATCATGCTGCCTGCCATTCAAGGGAAGGTAGTGAAAATTAAATTGTGGTGACACTTATGAACTTGGGTGTAATTTTAATTTGAGTGTTATCATTGTAAGTAAAAGCATATACAGCATATATACTGCACCAATAATGTATCCTTACACTTGGAAAAATAATCACAATTTCAAACTGAACAATATTGGGGTAAATTTGTTTTTTAATAGATGCACTATCTAATCCTGCACATTATGACACCACATTGAATCCAATGTTACTTCAAGAAACAAAGTTACAAGCATTTGATTAGACGAAGGTCCAGTTTTAAAAGTGACAAACTGGCCTATTCAAAACTCCACAGACTAAACATCTGGTTTGAGAGTGGTGAATGGCTAATTTATGCGTTTGGCTTTAATTTAAAACAAAAGGAACAAAAGAAAATTGAAACAAAAGAACTGACAAATAAAATGAAAGTTATGAAAAGTACAGAGAAGCAAAAACTGAAATAAAAACTGCTTTAAATAACGCTTCATTGAAGAAACTGTGTTGTCTCTTTGTTTCGCTTGTTGGAATTTTTTTGCGCCTTGTCTAGGCCAGTTTGTCACTTTTAAAACTGGACCTTCGTCTATTCAATTGCTTGTAACTTTACTTCTTGAGGTCACATTGGATCCAATGTGGTGTCATAATGTGCAGGATTAGATAGTGCATCTATTAAAAAAACAAATTTACCCCAATATTGTTCAGTTTTGATATTGTGATTATTTTTCCAAGTGTAAGGATACTTTATTGGCGCAGTATATGTGATTGTACCAAGCTAAATGAGTTGCAGTGTTTCATTATTTCATTTCATATTCACAGACTTTCTATTTCACACTTTACAAAACAAGACTCATCTACAGTAGGAATTGCAATTGAATGAGCACAGCTTTCAATAGCTGTACTCGATCCAACCGCGATCATACATTGTATATCGTGTATTTCAAACTACAACGCGAACGCACGAACATGGACACAATACTACAGCAGTCAAGTTAGCTCAATCGTTAAGGCGTTCGACTATGGTGCGAGAGGTTGCGGGTTCGAACCCTGGCGGTGCCTAGTATGCTCTCGTGGAAAATTGAGTTAGCTTGAAATTCCCTGGACAAGGAACTTACTGCTAATTGTCTCGTTGTAACCCGTCACGAAACTCGGGAGCTGATCCTGGTTGCGATGGTTATTTGTGGAATGTCTAGGGTGTGCGCTCTTGTAGCAGCAAGGTCCCTGATTTGTTGTTAAATGGTTTATGGAATGATGTGGGGCCGTAGTGGTCAGCGACAACCTGTAAAGTGTGCTGAGGCTTGTGGATCAACGTCTAGGCGTTGTGCCTGGGCGTAGCGCACTATAAATCACTGCGCTTTTTTTTTAATAACCAATCACAAGTATGTTGGCATGGTTGGATTCACTTCAGCGTTACACATGCACAGTTGCACATGTTGGCGTACATCGCGCAGTGTACGCAAAACAAAAAGGCTGTGTTCATTCAATTGAAATTCCCACTGCAGTATGATCACATCACCTATGTTATAAAATTATCATTGATAACATTCTTACCTTCCACCATGGTACTTTTGCCTGATCATTTAGAGGCACCTCAACACCATAACACTGCAATGTGAAATACAGAACACTAACAGCAAGATGCTGTGGTTTGGCCCTCAAACACATGTCACAATGATAACTATCTCTTAACATAGCCCATGCAGTACTACACAGCGGTACTGTATTCCATACTTCGAGGTCCATCCAATCTCTTAGAGATTTCATATAATGTACAAGATATTTGTGAGGTAATGTCACTTTAGGGTTGTATTTGAGGAAGCGAATCACCAGCAGTTCACAGTTAACAATGCTCTCTCTCAGCTCCCAGTAAGTCTTGCCGACTTCAAGCGGTTGTTCTTTCCTGTGTAGTATTCTAGAAAATCACAAAAAATAACAAATTATTGTGGAAAGATTAAGTACTTAGAGCAGGTCATTGAAAATGGGATATGTTTGCCACCATAACAAAAGGACATGGTGCATTATTATACAAATATTGACTGCTATGAGGGGCATGGTTAAAATTATAGGCCCAAGGTGATCTCAAAACCATGACTATGCCCCGAGGTTTATGGTTTTGAGATCACCGCGGGCCTATAATTTTAACTATGCCCCGAATAAAAAGCAGTCAATATTTGTTTTATATACCAAATCTTAAGATTCTTGTCATCTGTTTGGTTAAAAGCATCGATTTTGGGAAGAGAACGGCACACAGATTACAATCTGCGATTTCTGCGTAATTATAACGGCGTGAAAACATTAACGCGTCGCGTAATATAATTTTACGCTGGGAAAAAAGCGCGCCCAGTTTGATCGTGGCCTTTATGACCGTCCATAGTTCATTTCCATGGACCGGTCCATAGTTCATTTTGCGGGCATAGTTAATTCAATGACTGCACTTTCAACCAATCAGATGACAGGAATCTATATATGAGGTATATAATGCATAATATAGTCCACCCACCCAACCCTAACCCTAATTCTGGCCATAACCTGATTGTTTTGGGTAGACTAGATACCCTTACAGGTCCAGTTAAGTTACATGAAACCTACCCACACTGATATTTAAAACTTAGAAAACAAACCCCTAAATTTGTTTATTTTTACAGGTCTCTACTTTTTTTTGATTTGATTTGATTTGTTGGGTTTTGACAACCCTGGATAACCCAAGAAAGCCTCTATTGAAGCTTATTTCCATTGGGGTCCATTTGAACACCGGGACGGCTTAGGAACAGTCAGGGGTTAACACCCTACTCTTTTTCAAACTGGCTGCGAGATACATGTACGACACTCTGCACACGGACCGACGGCTTAACGTCCCCTCCGAAGGATCGGAGTACTTTCATGATTCATTTACCCAATTCTAAATGAACCATGGGGAGAGCGGAAGTCTGAATTTAATCTACAGATGTTGCCAATTAATTTCAGACTTTTTTTTCCAAGTCAATATCCCAGCAAATCGCCACCGCCGGGAATCGAACCCGGGACCTCATGCACTAAAGGCAAGTACTCTAACCATTGCGCCACGCTCTCCCAATGTACTAGCTTCATGATGGGAGTGGGAGCTATGTATAATATTTGTTCACTGCAAAAACCATTTATTTTAAAATGTTCTATTGCCATTTGGTCTAATACCATTTTGTCTAATCCCCGATTAGTCGATATTCAATTGGTCTAATACCAGAAAAGCTAATTGCCACTAAGTCTAATTTAGTCTAATATTGTTTGGTCTAATAACTGGTATGCCTACTAACCATATAGTCTAATAACCATTTGGTCTAATATTTCTTTAATAACCATTCGGTCTAATAACCGTTTGGTCTAATAACCGTTAGGTCTAATACTTGTATGGTCTAATAATCAGTTAGTCTAATACCATTTCGTCTATTTATTAATAAACTAAATGCTTGTAAGACTAAATGGTGTGTAGACCAAATGGGTTATAGACCAAATGAGTATTAGACTAAATGGTTTTAGACTTATTGGTTAATAGACTAAATGGTTATCGGACCAAATATTCACAAATATATCGGACCAAATGGTTAAAGAACCAAATCATTATTGGACTTAGTGGATATAGACCTAATGGGTTTAGACGAAATGGATGTAGAAGAAATGGATATTAGACCAAATGGTATTAGACCAAATGGCAAATCCCCTTTAAAACCCACTGTATAGAAGTAACTAATTTTTTAGCTTGTCATGCAATGTGTACCCATTATAAGTTAGAAGTGATTTGCTGCAACAGATTCCTATTCCCTATGATCTGTATCTTAGCTAACCACCCGTCTGTCCATCATTTGCTCCTGGGAAGGGCAAAATGAATGCCTTTGACAGATGATATGTAATTGCAGGTGTTGAGAAAGGCTTTACTGACCTTTTTAGTAGACCAGCTTTTTTAAAACAAGGCCATAGCAACACATATGATCTCTTTGAACCCCCAATGGGCTGTAGAAGCAGGGTCAGAATTTTGGCAAGAATCCGAGAATCGATTCTCGCAAAGATTTTTGTGAACAGATTTGTGTGAATCAAAGTAGATTCTCGTAAACTTTTGTAGTTTACACAGAAGTTAATTTGCAAGAATCAAATAATTCCCACAAATTTATTCTTCAAGAATCAAGATTGATTCTCGCACTGTGAAACAAAATTCTGACCCTGAGAAGTCTGGTAAATGTTTTTAAGGTCAAATTAGGAAGGCAAGTTTAATCAAATGATGGGCAAACCTCTATTTCTAGCTAAACCCTGATATCAATAATCATACATCTGTTTGAAATCAAAAGTATCATAACTTTCTATATCCATACGCCCCTCCACCTATAGAAGACAGGACCTTCAGGGTATGGTAAACCCATTTGAAAATTCACACTCCCTGTGTGGGAGAGTAGTTCATGTCTTCCATAGGAAGTGTATGGATTTCAACTGAAAAGCATAATCAAAGTTTTATTCAGATTTCCTTTGACAGCTTAACCATCGCGTATACGTGCGCGACGTCAAGCGTGTGCATTGGACCTTGTGCAAATAATACACGCTGGACGGTTAGCAGTACGCTTAATTTGTAAAAGGAAATCTGAATAAACCTTTAGTGAAATCCACAAAGGCTAGCATGATGAGGATAACTCTGTATCACCCATGATTTTGTGTGACTAGGCAAATATATAATTATGTTCATTTTGGTCTGCAAAACACCTCTTATGTGTGCATGTTGTAAGTAGTGATCCACATGAAACCATTCCAATTTTGATTTTGCTTTGTTTAAATACCCGACATCAACAGTGGTTTCCCTCACCTATAGCATACATTGATGATATCCCTCAGCTTACATGGTTGCTCCTCTACTTTGGTTGCAAGATAGATAGCGGTTGCTCCTATTAAATGAGGGTCATAGTTTGATAACTCGCACACAGAAAAGAACCTGAAACAAATGGAAAGGAAACTTTTTGATTTAAGGTTAACAGTAATTATTTTTATTTTCTTGAAAAAAAAAATGGACATAATGTATAAGTAAGTTTATTGGCCTTAACAACAGCCCCATCCCTGTAATCAAACAAACAACAATAAAGCACACCAGATTGAAAAAACTGATTATAAACTATTCTATTACCTCCACGACCCATTATTCAAAATCGCGCACTGTGATTTGTTGAAACGCGTCACGTGAGAGCCCATTATTCTGCAATAATGGGTCAAGCGCCAGTAACACATTCTACGCACAGCATATACGGCTTGGTTCTGCGTGCAATATTTCCGCTACTACTCGCTGTCACTCACGCGTCACGCGCTCCACCTTGAAGTAAACAACTTAAAATATTTGTGCCAAAAAATGAAATTTTCTCTTTAAATTGCACTATTTTCTGGTAATAGAATAGAAATAAAGGGTGCAGCATTATCCTTTACGCATAAATAATGTATCCTCGGCAGTAAAAGCGTTTAAATAATGGGTTCGGCTGCGCCTCACCCATTATTTACGTTTTACTGCCTCGGACACATTATTTGGGTGTAAAGGATAATGCATTACCCTTTATTTCTTAAATATTAGGCACAATGGATATGGAAATGCAGTACTTCAGTAAATTTAAGGCAGGGTCAGAATTTCGGGGAGAATCCGCGAATCGATTCTCGTAAACAGAAGTTGATTTGCAAGAATCCAAATGATTCCCGCAAATTTATTCTGCAAGAATCAAGATTGATTCTCGCACTGTGAAACGAAATTCTGACCCTGTAAGGGGCTGTGCAATAATCATGTGTACAGGGGGGTATGTGTATCTGAAACTCCCTGAGAAACTTGGCAGGGGCGATTGCCATCACGCCAACTGACACAAGATCAAATTCTACAAACTTTTACGTCTGTTTGGAAACATCATAGCCGGATGGACCAGTTTTGGACGGTACAATGATTACTCTTGGGTCTTTTGGTAGGCAATGGCCGAGATGGGCTTCCAACCCACAACCTTACGATCATGAGTCCAATGCTCTAGCCACTGTGCCACACAGCCCTTAATTCTAAAAACGGTTTGACAAAATTTGCCTGACCTCACCTTTCGATGTGACAAAAAATCTTTAGCCTCATCTGTGGATGTGCCAAAAAATCTTTGATCCCCTCTTTACACATGCTAGATCTTGGGGAACCCCCCTTTTATCTTGCCAAAAAAATACCTGTTGGTACACATAATTATTGTACCACCCCTAGCAGAATCATCAGCAATTAGAGAGGAACTATTTCCCCAGAAAATTGTGCTCTTAAAATATTACCTGTGATAGATTGTACAAGCTGCAGCTGTTGTAACAGATTCCAGTTGTAACTTTACAGCTGCTTCCATGATATACTGAGCAACTTTGAAATGAGTCTTGGTTCTTGTTGAATCAGTTGATTCTTTCTTAGACCGGACAGTTTCCATTTTGCTTGTCTCAGTCATTGACAATCTTATTACACTTGCAGAAGGTGCATCTACATGTACAATGTATGGCCTTTATGCTATTATTGTGACCTAAAATAAAAGGCAACATCAAGCATAAACATATTTAAACAATAAAATGAAATGAAAAATACTATTCTTAATATTCTAATCTCAATTTGGCTCCTCAGATATCTTGCATACTATAATATTGTCATCAAAACTAATTAAGCAATACATCGAGTGTTGAGAACCAGAAAGCCTCAACTCACAATCACCTGCTCCCACAAATGAGCATAAATTCGTCAGGGCACTGCAGAAGAAACAGTCATGACAAAATTCAATAGAAAACAATAGACATTGTGGAGGAAATATTGATCTTTGAAGACCAAAGCAAGGAGCCATTATGCTCATTTTGTGAGAGCTGGTCATAGTGAGTAAATGGATTTCTGGTTCTGATAAACCCTCGATATACTTTACATACATTAGGTATGCCAGGCAAACCTTAATAAATAGTTAATTAACACATTTGCCTAGAACATAATATATATTTACATAGAAATTTAAAAGAAAGGTAGGTCAAGGAAACCTACATAAATATTAGTGCCGTACTATTACGCTGCCTTTCGTATTCGCCGAGGAGGACAATTTCGACCTCCTTGTTTGTTTACAAACAGAGAGGTAGACAAAGGGTCTGTCAAAACTGTTCCGCTTGTCCAAATACAATAGAGTGATTCACGCAACATGAATAGGAGATTAAAAAACTGTGAAGTAGGACCATGCATATGTGCTTCTTTTGTCCAATTTGGCATCAAGATTTCGAATGGAAACAGTTCAGACCCAGAACACGATCATGTCAGAAATTAATATTTTGTTCTGGGTCTGATTATTCGGACTACATAAATATGTTGTCTATACTTCACTTGACCCAAATATATGATTTTTTATGGTGATGAGACACTCGCACATGGAATTTTAGAGGATTTTGATAGCAGTTCCACATAGAAAAGCTGCTATCATCATGAGACTAAGATCTAGAAACACCACCGAAATGCCGTTTTGTTAGCTGAATCTTTTTGATGAAAGTCACACTTTGACAAGATGTAACTTTGCTACGGAAAGTGCTATGACAAAAAGGTTTTCAGTTTTGACTTTCTTTACTCATGGGCTTTAATTTGATATAAAAAATGATGCAGTTTGATGGCAAATTTGAATTCACCTGGCATACATGCATTGCTTGCAAAATCACCAGGACATACAGTTGGTGTAGTCCTAAACCTTAAACATCATTTTCCGAGGCGCGTAAGTACACCAAATTGGTGTTTACGACCTTTGACATTCTTTTGTGGCGAGTGACATGGTCTTTCAATTCACGCCGAGTGTCCTTGACAGGCTTGACTATGCTTCAGTGGTCATGAAAGAATTCAAAAGATAACCTCTGCCCCAATAATCCCAAGCTATTGTCTGAAACTGCACCTCGGAAGATGTATGGTAAGAACTCTCAGTCCTCAAATGATAGTCATATAACGACCAAAAGATAAGTGACTGACTATCATTCATAACCTCATTAATATACGCGAAGCCTGTAATCCAATCAAAAGAAATTGATTGCCTGACCGCGCACTAATTGCGAGGTCATTAATAACTCACAATGACTCGGACGCGCAACAATGACTTCTGCGGGCGTGTATAAGCTACAGCGTTATGGCAACGCGCCTGCGCCTATGCGATGCCGTCGCGCTTCTGTGATTGGTAGCTCTTGTTGTCGGCGCGAATGTTATATTCGCCTGGTTGATTTTTTTTTTTTTTTGTAGGGTAGGTTAACAACAATGATTAAACCTGGTTATATTTAACAGCGTTTTATGGCATAAAATAACATAAAATGCCATTTTGATTTGTTCAAAATATTAGATACGACGGTAATGAATGACAATAATAACTTTGCACCATCCATTTTGAGGTCATTGTGTGAAATTGTCGGGTTTTGTTTTGTAGGTACCACAGGCAAACCTTAGTTAACACATTTGCTAGTCAGCGAAATTCGCCGAGACTGGGACCCAAACACAATGCATATTTACATAGAAATTTGAATTTTTTATTTTTTTTTTTGAGAATAGGTCGGTGAAGAAGAAACCTACATAAATATGTTTTCTATACTTCACTTGACCCAAATATATGATTTTTATGGTGATAATCAAGTCAAACATGGAATTTTAGAGGGATTTTGATAGCAGTTCCATTAAGGGGGTACTACACCCCTGTGGTAAATTTGTGACTATTTTTTCATTTTTCTCAAAAAATAATAACACACTGGTAACAAAAGTTATGTAGATTATTGGGGCAAGGATCCCAATTACTACACTGAAATTTCAGTGACTCAAGACGGAAATGAGGTACATCCTAGCGGTACCTAATTTTTTATCATAAATAACGAACCACTTGTCTTGGGTCACTCAGGATAATTTAGAAAAAGTCCAGAGGAGGGCAGTTAGATTTGTAAAGAGCGACTACAGACGCACCAGCAGTGTCACGGACATGCTTCATGATCTGAAATGGGACACTCTCCAAGATAGAAGGGAAAAGGCTCGCCTCATAACTATATACAAAGAAACTCACAAGTTCACACCATCTAACATCAGTCATCACCTGACCAAGAACACTACAGCCAGACGCACTACTCGTCAAACTCATGAACTTAACTATAACGTCATTCGCCCCAACAAAGACTGCTATAAATTCTCACTTTATCCACGGACAATACCAAAATGGAACTCACTGCCACCTACCACCAAAATAGCTCCTGATGTGGCCTCTTTCAAGAACTTGATCGGCGGTAAGGAAATTGAAATCGAGAAGAAAATTTAATAAGTTATCAGCGAATCGATGCATGATCTGTACGCTGATAGCCACACCAGGCGTTTTGTGCAGTAGCAGACAAGACAAGACAAGACTGAAATTCCAGTGTAGTAATTGGATTCCTTGCCCCTATAAGGCCCTTTACAATTAATTCTTAGTTTCCTGTTTCCCGCCCGCGTCCAAAGTAGAGAATTGCAAAATATTTAATTATTTTATCTATATTTTGGATTTTCTCTTTTAAAGTAACTTTTAATGATTTCTATTTGCTACTTTCTGACTTTGATCATATCAACTATAATGATGAATAAACAAAGAACATAATTGTGTTGTACCATTACTATGTATAAAATCAAACAAAGTTGTAAAATAATTAAATGCATGTTCCTTGTCAAAACGGGTTGATGTAGGTTGCGACCACTTGCTTTAAAATAAAAGAAAATAATAGATAATTAATAATTAATAATTAAAAATCGCCTCATCCCTTGTTTTCAACCATGAAACAGGAAACTAAGCTTTAATTGTGAAGGGCCTAATATACATAACTTTTGTTACCACTCTGTTATTAGTTTTTGAAAAAAATGCAAAAATAGACACAAATTTATCGAGGGGTGTAGTACCCCCTTAAAAAAAGGCAAGCTGCTATAGATCGCCATGAGACTAAGATCTAGAAATACCCCTAAATGCCGTTTTGGCAAGATAAACCATGGAGGTATATTTATATACCTCCATGATGTAACTTTGTTACGGAAAGTGCTATGACAAAAATGTTTTCAGTTTTGGCTTTCTTTACTCAAGGGCTTTAATTTGATATGTAAAATGGTGCAGTTTGATGGCAAATTTGAATTCACCTACATGTAGCATACCATCGGAAAAATACCTCAGCCTAAAACAAAACCCTCCGATTTCACACAATGACCTCAAAATAGATGGTGCGCAGTTATTATTGTCTAATTGAGGACTGAGTTCCGCAGTCTACAGTTGGTGTTTGATTTGATTTTGATTTGTTCGGGTGTTGACAACCCTGGATAGGCTAGTGGAACTCAATTGTTAGTTAACTTAAAATAAATAAAATGTAGATGTAGATATTTATATAGCGCTTTATGCCGTAAACAGCCTCAAAGCGCTTTACATTTATTCCGCCGTCATTAGAATATGTCGGAACCACGTTTGCAGCCTACAATTGGCGCAGGGTTCATCAGTACAACGACTGTGACAACCCCTAACAGCTTCCCATTTCACCTTAGTTTCCTATTGATATTCACACAGTGCACTTTTACCGACTCAATCAAGAAAATGAAGAAACCCGGTGAAGAAATCAAGAAAATGAAGAAATCAGAAACATGTCATGAGAAAAGCTTAAAAAAATAAAACTGTTAAAAATTAATTTAAGCTAGCTGCCTTAGGCTCACTAGTAGCTTTTTTTAATTATTAATATTATATACTGTTTAAACTTATAACAAGCTTTGAATTACCATCACTTAACCTCAGTGGCATATAATCTTACCATGGATGAAATAAACAGGAGAAAAGAATCATGAAAATATTTTTCAGATTGATGCAGGAAGAAATGTGAACACATGTAGATTCTCGTTGTTCATAAGCTTCGATTTGATGTTTCGCTATTTTACTGCACAAAATTAAAAACTATCGTATACCAGCCAAATGATTTGTTTTGGGTCAAAGGTAACCACGCATGCGTACTTGCTGACACTTTGAAAGTTCGAAGATTGTTGTTGACGATTTATGAAAAGTTTATTTTCCATATTTTTACAAATTCAAGGGACCCCCACAAGCTAAAAAATGGCTAGCGCATTGGTAAGTTCTAAGCAAGCACTAAAGCTTGCAAGAAATTTCATTTCATAGTCTTGAAGCTGGTTTGGCACGACAAAATACGAAACGTTACGCGTTAAGGTTTCCGAATTCAGAAGCCCTGCATATGCCTGCACGACGATGACACAGTGTCTTCATTGACTTCAATGTCAATCATGCAATGAATAGGTTGCGGAGATATTCCAATTTGAAGATGGAGCTTCATGTAATTTTCCACACGGTTTCAGAAAAGAGAACGGCATTCCCTTACTCAGATTGATACGACATTGTACGAGCGCCCTGTTACTGTTAGGCCATGCCCATGCCTGCCCATGGGAACCGGAAAGTAGATTTGCGTCCACCGCCCGCATGCTCCAAAACCTACCGCATATTTTTTCATTATTTGCAAAAAATTTCATTATTTACCAGAAACAAGAAAAAATGGCTTTCAAACATAAAATCAGCAAGTTTGAAGTTGGTAAAACAGTCGTAAAAAACGTGAAAATGAGTCTGCAATGATGTTGTTCACCCGTGTTGGCTGTTCACCGCGAGTCCCGGGCGTAGACGTTCGCCTTTCGTATCTCTTTCCTTGTTGGAAAGGTATAACGTTGAGGAGATAGGAACATGTACAGAAGATCCGGGACCTACTCTGCCATGTTTGGCTGAGTAACGGTACATGAACACGGTCTTTTGTGCCTATGTAAATTAGTCATTGTGTAAAGCTGTGTTTATACCCAGACTGAATTTTAGAGAACGTTGACCGATGTGTCGCTTTTGAAAAACAGCGAATCATGCGCATGCTCAGCAGGCAAATCGACGGCGATTTAGTACACTGACCATGCGTGCGATTCAGGTTTCTCCAAAAGCGATTGAGTATAAATGCATCTTTAGAAATGACCGGCGATTGTGTGTTCTCAAGTGGGTTTTATCATGTTAATTAGTGACCTCGATCAAGCATTGAAATGCTGTAATTTTTTGTACTGGATCGTTCAAGCATCTCCAACAAATTGTTCAATGTAAGTGCCTCTGGCCCTAGTAGAAGTAAAAACGGATCTATGGCCAGAGTTCTAGGGCTACCCGGGCGTGTAGTTCAGTACAACAAGCATGACAGGCCAGGCAACGCCGGTAGCCAGCAGCCATCTTGAAAAACAAACAAACACGTGAATATGCTAATGCCTGAAAGGTCCGTAACCCGATCGACAACATCATCCCCTCGATTTTTGTCATTGTTAATGAGTTTTTGGTATCACAAAATAGATCGTATTTTTCTCAGTACTATCCTGAAATTTGACGCTCCAAGTCGATGTATTTCCGGAGAAATCGGAGAATTCACACAAAAATAGCTTCCTTGCTGGCTACCAATTTCTTGAATTATGGACAGGCTTATCGTTATCGTAAATAATTATAGTCTCCTCAACAGCTAGTTTGGTTTCGCATCATTCATCATTTTTCATTGTATGAAAAGAGCGAACCGCAATAACTGCTGAAGAGTCTAATTCAGATCGACCACGTTACTATAAAGCTTTGGAACTTCCTTCCGAAATTAGAAGCTGCCCGTGTGGCGCAGTTGATTAGAGCGTTGTGTTTTGTACCAGAGGTCCCGGTTCAAATCCCGTAGTGATAGGTTTTTTCTGCTCCATTTTTAAACCCAAAATTATTTACATTCATTTGAAATGTACATATTGCAAGGGGAAATATATTTGGTTTCTTTTTTTTCTGAATCGGTATGAAAAAGAATTTTAAAAATCTAAATGTTCCGTTCAATACGGGCATTTCCAGCATTGTCGTCGGGGCATTTCTGTTTTGCTTTGTTATTGAGCTCTATTGGCATTTTTATGCCATAATTTATATACAAAAATCATCATGAACGATATACAGACAAACTCCAAAAGACTGGTTGTGGGGAAATGTCACCGTAGTATTCATGGTATTGGAATGTGTACCGGTACCTAGTACAGTGGAGCTTGGTTAATGTCAGTGCAACCACGCACGCATGGCACATGACTACGAACGGGAATTACGGCACATGTTATTGCTTCCCTTCCCAGAATGCAATTCACGCATACCAAGTATTGGGTTGCAAATTTTGCTATTTATTCACATATTTACGTAGAAAATACTCTCGTTTTTTTCACAAAGCTGCATAAAGATGACAATATTTGATATTATGTAATTTTAAAGACAATCCATATCCAAAACCAATAGGGTTACCCCCCTTTAAGGTCATAATTTCATTCATAAAAACATGCCTGATCAATCCCAACCACTCCTATTTACGTGATTGGGTTCATGAATATTTAATGAGCAGCGCGATACTGCCTCAAACGGTAAAAAAGATGACGGGGATCACCAAAATTCCGATGCTATGCACTTTTCATGCTTTGTGGTGCCTGGCATGCTAACCGGCTCCTTTACTTCTAACTTTGTACAGCGTGAATGGGGGTAGTTCGTTTGTGCCTAATAGAATAGAAATAATGAATAATGAAAAAAGGCCGCGTGGGATTTCAAAAAGTTCTGGACGCAAATCTACTACTTCAATTCCCATGGCCTTAATGAGCGACATCATATGCGGTCGACGGTCGCGGAGCTAAAAAAACATGAAAAAAGCTTGCGCCGCTGCCAACCACATGACCAACGCCACGGGCAACGTTTTTGTGACGCGTAATCTACCAGCGATCCTGATTTTTAGACCACCCGAGCTACAGACTAGTTAGTATAAGGTTCAAATGAAATTATGAAATTAAACTTTCTCAACAAGCATGACAAGAAGATAAAACAAAAGTAAATTTAGTATAAAAGCTTTTTTCAGCTGTACAAACATAGTAGAACTCACTCAAGTTCTAATGCATGTTAATGTTAATTGGAAGGAGGGAAGGGCTTCGATAAATGAGGGACATTTTGGGGTAAAAAACAAGCAATGCACCTTGGTTATATTTAACAGCGTTTTATGGCATAAAATAACATAAAATGCCATTTTGATTTGTTCAAAATATTAGATACGACGGTAATGAATGACAATGATAACTTTGCACCATCCATTTTGAGGTCATTGTGTGAAATTGTCGGGTTTTGTTTTGGGTCTCGGTATTTTTGAAAACAAGTGAAAATGGCAATTTTTCCTAAAATAGTTTTTAAATAATCATAAACGCAAGAAACGTACAGGACGTACAGGTAAAAAGTATCACTTCCATCACATGAAAAGATGATCAGAATCAGATGAGTGAAAAGTTGCAAAAAATTTGAGAAATATGCAAATTTTCTCAGATTAAAAAATACATTACATTTTTTGAGAAATTCGTCATTGGAAAATGCAGCTTTGCATCACGCAATTGGTTGCGGACTTTATTGATGCATGCAGCAAAAATCAGAACAAACTTTAAAAGCCATATATTATAATATTTCTGTAAAAATAGATTCATGTTTGAAGAGCTTTGTTACAAAACCCCTTATCCTTACATTTTATACATCCACTTTTTGAGAAAAACAGCTTTTTTTTTTATTGCAAGTATTACTTGTTCGATTTGATTCAATTTGGGTTTGGATAAAGTGTTGATGAATAGTGAACTAAAAGAATAGGTTTGGTACAATTTTCAAGCCTTCCTATTTATTTTATTTATTTTATATTGCGCAATTTGTGGATGTACTTGGGCTTTTGCAATAAAATAAATTTACACCTTTTCTATAGCTAAAATAATAGTTTCTCGATCATGAGAGTATGATGTACTCATTGTACTGCGTGCACTGCGTAATGTCGCAAGTTTAGTGGAATGACACGATATCGCGATCGATTGTGCACGAACAGGAAATGCAGCGCTACCCAAAGCGTGTGTGGTAGGCGTTGTATGCCAATGCAATTGTCATTGCGTGCCTATTGAGCTCTCATGATCGAGAAACAATTATTTTAGCTATAGAAACTCACTAGTGTTGTGAGTCGGTAAATTACGGTTAATTTACATGGTAAATTACCGGTAATTTACCGCCATCTTAATTTACCGTGGTAAAATAGGGTAAAATAAGTAAATTAAGTAAAATATGAAATAAAAGAATTTTTTTTAATCAAAACTTTGACAGATAATCTTGTTTTTGTTTGCTTGTTTTATATTAAATGCCAATTTTGTTTTCAATATTTGCACAACTTACTTGAAATAATGATTTTGTAGACCCTTTCTACCAATAACTGCCCATACTGTACTACATACTGTAGTGTACCGTACTACAAAAAGCTGAAGTGTCGGTAACTGTGCATTCAGCTGATCAACATGTCCTTGTGACTTGCAATTTATTGCATTTAATTTAACACTCATAAAAGCAAGAAATAAAAACAATAACACCTCAAAACTTTAACATATTAACTCTTATATAAAAACCAGACTAATGAAATTATGAAAGCACTGAAAGCAGCACCCAAGCCCCCTTGATGGTGCTACAAATTTTGAGTAATTGATCATGGCTTGACTATCTCACGAGCTTTCTATTTTATAAACATTAAACTGTACAACTCAAGACAAAATTTCCCATATGTGACCCCTCGGCACAACTGAGCCCTGAAGTCGCCAATCATCATTTTTGAGATATTCAACCAAAATATTCTGCTTGAAATTAGCTTTAAAATAATGTATATCATGTCTATAGTACTTGACATTTAAGTAGTGAAAATCAATAAAACAGTCAATAAATCCTTTGTTTCCTATTGTTTATTGTTAAGTTCGATGGAGCATATCTCAATAGTGGCACTGGCGACATCCGGGCTCAGTTGTGCCGAGGGGTCACATATTTTTTGTTACAAATATAAGTGAACTTGTGACAGAAGAATGCCCATATAATTTCAGATATAAATGCTCTGTCTTTGTTTTACCAAAGTGTTCCCAGCCCTGCGTATATGCTGTGTACCACTGTAAAACATCATCATACATTCTACATGTTTGTAGTTAGCATGCTGGAAGTATAACTTTAGACAAATTTATTTCTAACCAGATCAAAATTATGAATAGCCAGGTTCATTACCATCAGTCATGAAATAGGGTATACAGTGGAAATTTCATAACACAGCCTGACATAGCGTGATGATTTTTTGCGTATACTAAGTGATGTACGCCAGCGTATGCGACTGCTGGCGTAACTCCCGATTGGTTAGTATTGTATCCCAGGTCGTGGGTTCGCGTTGTAGTTTGAAATACATGAAATGCAATCGCGGTTGGATCATTCAATTGAAATTCCTAGTTTACATAAGTGATCTACCATAAAAATGAAAATGTGTATCATGTGATTGCATAAAGACTAAATGTAGTTTTCTCAGATGGTAAAGTCTTGTGCCGAGTGGCTAGTCAAGCTCACTGGTTATGTGTCCGGTAAATACTACTAGACTTTTGTTTCACTTATTACAACTTCAGCTTTATTTATGAAGCTGATTTTCAATCTGGAAAGGTATATTCCACAAAACAGGACTGTGTTCAAGTATCTATGTAACTCTTACTATGAAAACAATTGAATTTTTATCATTTATTTGAACTCTTTTATAATTTACTTAATTTACTTATTTTACCATTTTTTCATGAGAGTATGATGTACTCATTGTACTGCGTGCACTGCGTAATGTCGCAAGTTTAGTGGAATGACACGATATCGCGATCGATTGTGCACGAACAGGAAATGCAGCGCTACCCAAAGCGTGTGTGATAGGCGTTGTATGCCAATGCAATTGTCATTGCGTGCCTATTGAGCTCTCATGATCGAGAAACAATTATTTTAGCTATAGAAACCACCAGTGTTGTGAGTCGGTAAATTACCGGTTAATTTACATGGTAAATTACCGCCATCTTAATTTACCGCGTGGTAAAATAAGTAAATTAAGTAAAAAATGAAAATGTGTATCATGTGATTGCATAAAAACTAAATGTAGTTTTCTCAGGTGGTAAAGTCTTGTGTCGAGTGGCTAGTCAAGCTCACTGGTTATGTGTCCGGTACTTATGAGAGAAAACATTGAAACACTTGCAAAAAATGTACGTAAATACTACTAGACTTTTGTTTCACTTATTACAACTTCAGCTTTATTTATGAAGCTAATTTTCAATCTGGAAAGGTATATTCCACAAAACAGGACTGTGTTCAAGTATCTATGTAACTCTTACTATGAAAACAATTGAATTTTTATTAGAGACTGACCGATCAGATCGGGAGCTTCCTAATCGGGCCGATTATTAGCTTATCGGTAGTGATCTGCATCGGCCGATTTTTCCTTCATCCGCCGATGTAATGCACCGATCACCCAATATCATGAAAGTAATTGTTGAAGCTTAACAAGTATTCATTTATTGGTATATTTCTTTCTTTAAATCAAGCGAAATTTAGCAAAAGAACAAGCTTTGTAGGCGATAAACATATAAAATCATACCGTGATTCAGGCATGCAGCTGAGATAATCAGGTAATTTCCCGCATGCATACTTCCGGGTTACACATGCGCCAGTGTCAGATTGGAGAGAGCTACGGGCCGCGTGCAAAACTCAACACTTCCGGGTTACACACGTGCGTGTCAGCTACGGGCCGCGTGCAAAACTCAACACTTCCGGGTTACACACGTGCGTGTCAGCTACGGGCCGTGTGCAAAACTCAATACTGACTTGAGCGTAAACACAATATTAAAATGGGGCGTCGAATGATTCGACGGACTCGGATATCAGGGGAAAAGGTAAATTGAACTTAGAATAATCATGGTCAAATTAAGTATTGTAAATGAGCACGGGAGTGTAGTTTTGTGCTCAGAGCATACATAATTATGGTAATACTTTGCGTACAAGTACCCTTTCAACATACAGGTGAAATTTACTCATGGCGATGGCAGCCATTGTTTACAATTGGGGAATTGGTAATCGGTGATCGGTGATCGAATCGGCAGATCAAAGAGGGAATTGATCGGCCAATCGGCCGATTCAGATATGGACCTGATCGGTCAGACACTAAATTTTTTATCATTTATTTGAACTCTTTTATAATTTACTTAATTTACTTATTTTACCATTTTTTCATGAGAGTATGATGTACTCATTGTACTGCGTGCACTGCGTAATGTCGCAAGTTTAGTGGAATGACACGATATCGCGATCGATTGTGCACGAACAGGAAATGCAGCGCTACCCAAAGCGTGTGTGGTAGGCGTTGTATGCCAATGCAATTGTCATTGCGTGCCTATTGAGCTCTCATGATCGAGAAACAATTATTTTAGCTATAGAAACCACCAGTGTTGTGAGTCGGTAAATTACCGGTTAATTTACATGGTAAATTACCGGTAATTTACCGCCATCTTAATTTACCGCACGTGGTAAAATAGGGTAAAATAAGTAAATTAAGTAAAAAATGAAAATGTGTATCATGTGATTGCATAAAAACTAAATGTAGTTTTCTCAGATGGTAAAGTCTTGTGCCGAGTGGCTAGTCAAGCTCACTGGTTATGTGTCCGGTACTTATGAGAGAAAACATTGAAACACTTGCTAAAAATGTACGTAAATACTACTAGACTTTTGTTTCACTTATTACAACTTCAGCTTTATTTATGAAGCTGATTTTCAATCTGGAAAGGTATATTCCACAAAACAGGACTGTGTTCAAGTATCTATGTAACTCTTACTATGAAAACAATTGAATTTTTATCATTTATTTGAACTCTTTTATAATTTACTTAATTTACTTATTTTACCATTTTTTACCGGCAATTTACCGTAATTTACCGTAATTTACCGGTAATTTACCGCCATTTTTAATTTACCGGTAAATTAACAACACTGGAAACCACCTTTGCAATCAAATTGGAGCCCATTTGTTTGCACTACATGTAGTTTATGTAACTTGACTTAATGCTTTCAAAATCAAAAAGAAAAATTGAAATATCTCATTTAGGCCTACTTTTTTAATTATGAATTTTTCATTAAATCTGCCAAAATGACATTTTTGAGCATTTCCAAAGCTACAGCTTTCGTTAATTACAATGATTTTTTTCAAACATAGTGACCCCAAAACAGTTCCTTTCTGGTTTTAATACTATAGTTAAAGAACATTCAAGGCTACTATTAAGTATTAAACATCAAAAAATAATTTTCTCAAATTTTATATTCATTTTAAGTTCAGATTTCCAGTTTAAGTTCAGATTTACACTTAAGCTTACTCACTCCAGGAAAAAATCCACTCACAACTACAAATTAGGCCAGTCCATACTTCAAGAAACAGACTCACACTCGTACTTAGGAATTCACATAAATAAAGACCTGAAATGGGATACTCAAATAAACCACAGCATCTCAAAAGCCAACAAAGGTCTGGGTGTGATCCGCAGGAACTTACACCCGTGCACTACAGAGCTTAAAGCCACTGCTTATAAATCATTAGTGTGCCCAAAAGAACTCATACAAAAGTTGGAGTCAGTGCAGCGTAAGGACGGCGAGGTTTGCTTGTAGAGACTATGAAAGATATAGTAGTGTGTCAAAAATGTTGGTCAACCTACAATGGGACACGCTACAGCTACGTCGCCAGGCAAATCGCCTTAAACACTGATGCAGAAAATAATCACTGGTCAGGTCGGCGGTCGCCATACCAGCGCAAAAATTTCTCACTCCAGTCGCCCGCCACACTCGCAGAAATAACACTAATAAGGCATTCATCAGACCACAAGCCACCAAGAGTTATTACAAGGAGTCGTTCATTCCCAAGACCATCAGTGAGTGGAACACTTTACCAGAACAACTAGTCAACTAAACTACAACAGAAACCTTCAAAGACCAAGTAACAAGCCACCTAAGAAAGACACAACAACGCTGCGAGTAATCAATCACCTGCGCCCTCACATCGCTTCGCGCTTGGCTTCTTGGGAAGCGTTGTGAAGTATATCTTCAAAGTCAAAGTCAAAGATTTCCCAAACGGGACATAGGCCTATACGATATCTCCGGAAGAGAAGGTGGTATGAAGGTCAACCAACCACCAAAATGTGTATATTTACCCACGCTTAATGTCATAACTCAGTTTCAGCCAAAAGTGGATGTAAGGGCTTTTGCAACAGAGCTCTTCATTTCTTTTGCATGAAATGTTAGCTTTTACTGTCAGACATTTCCCATTTTAATTTTGAGCTGGACAACCAAGGTAAAGGCAAAGCAAAGAAAATTGGACTTTACTACCAGCGTCCAGCGCCAATGTCGCCAATGCGTGTCACTCCATTGGTCAGGCTCCGGTACGTGTGTGCAGTATGACTGTTCCGCACGGCATGTACGTAATGATATTATGAACATCGCGTAACTGGCACGTAACAAACTGTCTTGTTCCAAAATCTTGGATTTTGACAAAACTACAGCACCTAAAGTCCTGATTTTTGCATGGTAATTTACTAAAGTACATTACAGTCATGTAAAAATAGAATTTTTAAAAAATATTGAGGGTGTCCTCCTCAGCAAATTAAAATTACTGTCATTTTGCTTAGACTGCTTGTATCAAGGAATAAATAATAAAAATAATAAAGCTATGGAAGCCACCATTACCCTGCCATCGGGTAGGCCTAGTAGAATGCTGCTGCCCTCTACCAAGTGCATCACACATGATTCTCATGCTTTAAGGGATCCAAAATGGCGTTTATTGCGTTTAGACAGTATTTTTGTGGGACATGAGAGCACCTCAGACCTATCGAATTGCATTCTGAATCTGAAGCATGTCTTTCTGATATCAAATAATTTTCATTTTAAAAAATCACAATATAATACAAATTTTATGACAAATTATAAAATTTGATATTTTTCAAATTTTGATATATAACAGTCCTCAAGTAAATTATATAAATCTAATGATATATTCTTAAAGTGTATGTAGCAGGGAGGAAAAGCCGACGGTCAATTGAAAATTTTGACCTTTCATATTGAAGATATGGATTTTTTCCCAAAAAGACCTAATTTTTTTTTTGGTGTTTTGGGAAAAAAATCCATATCTTTATCTGAAAGGTCAAAATTTTCAATTGATCGTCGACTTTTCATCCCACCTACATACACTTTAAAATATAAATCATAAGATTGATAAAGTTTACTTCAAGTACTGTTAAATATCAAAAATATCAATTTTAATGATTTGCCATAAAATGTGTATTAAATTGCAATTTCAAAAATCAAAATTATTTGATATCGGAATGACATTCTTTATATTCAGAATGCAATTCGATATGTCTGATGTGCTCTAATGTCCCAAAATAAATACTGTCCAAACGTTCATACCCCAGCCCTTAAGCACTAAAATTGTCACTAAATAGATTCATCAGGTTTGTTGGTAAATATTATAAAAGATTTGTTTTAAACAAAACCAAAATTTAATTCACTATTGACAGTTTCACCTATCATGGTCGGGAGGCATCATCAGAATGATGGTTGTAAAGTTTGTTCAGGTTATATAAGGCGGAAATTATTCAGCTTTTGTTAGTGCGTGCGTCAATAAAGTCTCAACTCATGCTCGCCTAAATTCACATAAGCGTGCGCCAGTCATGCGTTATGCAACACACAACTAGTGTAAGCATTGCGCCCAACTGCATGCATGACATTCTGTTATAAGTCTTATTTTTTCCACCTTATATTTAAAGCCGAACAAACTTTAGAACCATTGATGCTCGTGAGTCAGATGTAGGCATAAATAAAAAGCCATGAATAGAATGAAAGAAACAACATGTTTTTCAATCATAGGATTTTCTTTTTTTTTTCTCTCAGGAGGATCCCACTCTGGAGAGGCATTTCAAGGGCCACAGGGATACTATCACTAGTGTAGACTTTAATCCAAATATGAAACAACTTGGTGAGTATATATTTCATTACATTGTACCTATTTTGACAACCTAATTTTGATATGTTAGTGGAAACAAAGGTGTCCATCACAAGAAGAAAAAAATGTTGCAAAATTCACCAACATAAAGATGAATGATTAAGTATAATTTAGTTGACTTAAAATGACATGCAGATTAAAAACTGACAAATGTAATTCACTGTACTCCATTGGGAGGCAAACTGTATGAATGATTAGCATCTACAAAGTCACTCAAGGGTGTTAGTAGCAATACAGAGTCCCCGTTTGCTGGCAAATACACGCAGCGGTGTGTGTGTTGATGTTGCAGTGGCCTTATATTTAAAAAACAGCACATGTTGGGTTGGTACATCACCCAGCTATGGTCATCTAAACAAAACTTAAAAGTTCTTGTGTTTGATTGTTTTATTTCCTCAGCTTCTGGTTCAATGGATTCTTGTCTCATGGTGTGGAATTTCAAACCTCAGATGAGAGCGTACAGATTTGTTGGACACAAGGTATGTTCAGATATATCCTGGGCCCAGAGTATGATGAGGGTGCCAAGCAGTGTAACTGTGTTACCTAAAGCTATGAGTATAGGATTTGTCTTACCTAAACTCAACTGGGTGGGTTCAAGATGAGGTTCAGGTTACAAAGGGTTTCTACAGAAATTTCACGAAAATGGTGCAATTACAAGTTAATATTTTTTCTAGTGGCAGCTGCCTTAGCTCCCCCTTTTCAATGCGCCTGTGCAACTAAATTTGTTCAATTGTCTAGATAAAATTTTCATCAATACCTTTTGACTTAGGTTTATGATGGTTCTGACTTCATATACATTGTATTTTTAATGTGTATGTGTAAAGATTTCCCCTTTTTGTCTTTCAATTCGTAAGCTCACCAAAAAACAACAAAAAAAAAAAAAACAAAACCAAAACAAACAAAAATGACTAACATGATTAGGTTGCATGCGGTATATGTATTTTGTGATAGTGACACTTACATGGCATCAAATTATTGAAACCCATGGGTGATTTTGATATAGTGTGGTTCTTATCTTTGCAGGATGCTGTTCTGTCAGTTCACTTCTCTCCTTCAGGTCATCTTGTAGCATCAGCATCAAGAGATAAAACTGTGAGATTATGGATTCCAAGTGTGTAAGTATTTACTCCTTTTAAATATTATGTACAAACCTACCTATCTAAAGAGTATATACTCGCGTACCTACCAGGCCTAGAAATCCATGACAGTTTGCGCAAATCCATTTGGATTCGCTGATTCATGTTGGATTTCTATGCCTGCCTACCTACCAGACAATATCATACATTTCTGCACCTGCTGCCTGCCTGCCTGCCTGACATGTGACAAGCTTCAAAAGGTGTTCAAACAGCATGCACCTGTGGATTATGGAACTGCATACAAGTTGAAATGCTAAAACTTGATATTTTCTTTACAATTTCAGAAAAGGGGAATCAACAGTGTTTAAAGCCCACACAGCTACTGTAAGAAATGTGGAGTTTTCTAGTGATGGTCAGCATTTATTAACATGTTCAGATGATAAAACAATTAAGGTAATTAAGTTACACTCATACAGCTTTATTTTAAGTAACTTTGAGGATTGTTGTTACAAAGTCTTTAAATTGTGCATGTGAATTAATTAATGTTTTTTAAGTTCAGTATAAATCAGAAATAGTGCAGTAGAGTCCAAAGAATTTAGGTCTTGCCCTCACAACATATAGGACAAAACATGTCTGACTACATGATCAAGTGACATGATAAATTAACTTTTCGAGATAGTCCAGAATTGAAATTCCTCTTTTTGATCGTCCACCATGAACCTCTCGTAAAGTCGGCAAATTTGATTTTGAGTTACAGTGCAAAATGTGCATGAAAGTCATACTTGTATGTGCATGAAAATACAAAGTTCAACCAACCATAACTCCGTTTCTGGATATTGTATGAAGTCAAATTATATATCATTGTAACACTGCTAACACACAGTGTCTTAAATTGGAAAATTCGTCCTTCTTTTAATCTTCCAGTTTGAATGGGGAATTAGCATTGGCTGACAATAAAAAACACTCAAAAGTTGGACCAAAACACTCAAAAGTAAGACCAAAATAAGCTGAAGCGCTCAAAAACTAGCTCAAAGTAAGACCAATTCAAGCCAAATTTACTGAATCCACTTCACTTGAGTGCCCACTTGAGTGAAGTACTTCTTCCTATTGTGACTGTATTGACTGATCCAACATTTAAGTGCATTCATCCAACTTTCAGCTTATTTTGGTCTTAATTTGAGCTTGTTTTGGTCCTACTTTTGAGTGTCTTCTATTGTTAGCCAAACCTAATTCCCCATTCAACCAGGGTATTAAAAGAAGGACGATTTTTCCAATTTAAGACATTTGGAGTTTCCAGTGTAAAGCTTATGACATACCTTCTAAATATGAAATAAGACCAAAGTGACTGAGGGACCACTTATGTACTCACAAATATTTAGACTAAAAGCAGCATTGGAAATTCCAGAAAATCTCATGTGAAAACCAGTCTAGTGGTCATTTTGAGGAAGCCATCAGCCAAGATGGCAAAAGTCTCTAAATATTTGTGAGTATTACAGAATATGTCACCAAAAAATCTATGATATTAGACATTGTCTTCATGTCACTCCCTATAATGTTTAAGTTTGATGTGTTTTTCCAATAGGTATGGACAGTTCACAGACAGCGGTTCCAGTTTTCTCTTAATCAGCATGCCAATTGGGTGAGATGTGCTAAGTGGTCACCAGATGGCAGGCTTATTGTCTCAGGCAGTGACGACAAGTCAGTCAAATTATGGGACAGAACAAGTAAAGAATGCATCCACACATTCTTTGAACATGGAGGGTAGGTAATCTGTTAGGCATTGCCTTCATGTATGCATATTCAAAGTTAGCCTAGTATGAAGACAAGGGGTATGCAGCTTACCAGAATAGTTTTTCAATGAAGTCTTGACAATTTTTAGCATACTTACATGCGAGAAGATCTACCTTATGGGTATTAAATCATATGGGTCGTACAGAATACATCAAAAGTACATTACATTAATATAAATTCAGTGATTTGCTCATTAGGACGATCATAAAAGTATTTAAAATTCAGATTTTGGTACCTTTGTCATTGACATAGATGTGCTAACATAGCCTGCTAGTGGTTCAGCTTCAGTGTATTTAAGACAAAATAAGGCATTTACATGAATCTGTAATTTATATACTGACCGTATATAAATTAGCTACATGTATTACAATGGGGCTTCAACTTAGGTCAATACTGCTGTTTTCTTTGTTTTTTTTGCCAAATTTTTCATTTCAAAAATACCAAATGACAATATGAATGACTTATCCTTCAGACCTTCAATTTCAAGCAGTTAAGCAATTTGCAAACAATTTTAATTTTTGTGCACTTACACACGCTGGGATCACTGAATGGGCCTTTAACTAACATGAGAATACATACAAGATAATGGCAATAACAAAACTCAAATATAAATGAATCAAAATTTTGTACATACATGTTCCATCTTATCAATTTCTCTTCATTGTGTTTTAGCTGCAAAGTGTGCTTCACAACAGGACCTAGAGATCCAATTGTTGGATTATAAATACCAACATTATAAATCCCACTATTTGTATTTATTTATTTATTGTAACCAAAGTCTTGTGTTTTGTTCATTTGTTACAGATTTGTACACAATGTAGCATTCCATCCAAGTGGTACATGTATAGCAGCAGGTGGTACAGATAACACAGTCAAAGTATGGGACATACGCATGAATAAGTTATTACAGCACTATCAAGGTAAGAATTATAATAGAATCAAAAAATGTTTGCAGGCTCTGTATTGGTCTACCTGTTTAAAAATAGGTGATGCAATCAAGAACAATGGGAGTCGTTGGTTACAGCTAATTCTTAGTCAGAGGCTGTGGTTTAGCTTGTAAGGGCTGAATATTATTGGTTCTTACATGTTGTCTATCACAGTAGAGTTGGGCGACTATCACTTTTTTCCTAGTCGACTAGTCGGCAGCAAATAGTCGCGACTACGACTATAGTCGCGACTATCTGTGGTTAAAATTGGACTGAAAAATCGGGTGAAAGATTGGTGGCAATTTAGTATTTATAATGCATGATTACAGGACCCGTGATTGCCGGCATCGCATCACAGTTTGCTACACAAACCAGCACTGTTGCGATACAAATTGCTACACTGTATCGCATGCGTTTGCGATGCAAATATTTGACTGTAAAATGCTGTAATATAGGCCTAACTTTTCTGTTCAATTAAATTCACTTGCCACTTTCCAGCAACAGCACAAGAAACTTCATATAATTTCTCAAACCTTCAATATTCCAATAGCGATCTTCGTTCGTTTCCATGTTTTGCTGTGCATGAAAATATGTAAACATGCCGATGCGGCAGTGCATATTTTCCATGGTATGCTCATGAACGTGTTGCATCGTGCATGTATGATTAACTTTCACCTCCGACCTCGTCACCTGACCTCATCTAGACTACTGCATTTGTCGCTACAGGGGTGGCATTGCAACATTACGACTGTTTGTCAGCTAATTTGTTTATTTTCCTGTTGCTTTCTAAATATTCTGTTACCACAATAAGCATAGCTTTTTGAAATTACGTGAAAAGTACTTCTAATCTAATAATATTTTCCTAAATTTTCCCTTTTGGAAAACACTTCTCGGAAGTTCTCGCTGTTTCTTTCCAAAGTTGAAATAATCTCATACCTTCAGTAGTTGGTACAAACACCCAACCTGGGTCTGTACATGCACGCTTTGACGCTGCTACACCTGTTATCGCTGCATACATTATAATCATAATGAGATGTTCGACAGTTCTAAGTAATTTGAGTTTTTTAACGGCTTTTATCTTGTGGGAAAGTAGTTCGACAACAAGTCAATAACACCAATTTAATGATGATTTATGGACATTATGATTACTTGTTGGTTAGTGTTACTATTGGTAAGACAATGACTAACATTTTTCACATTTTTGCAGTTTATATGTTAGTATTTGGTTGGTTTTGGTGCGAATAACTGGCACTTTTAAAGTAATTTTTAACACAAAAATATACTTGCATTAGTCGACTTTTGGTTTTCAATAGTCGTAGTCGCGACTATCAGTAATAGTCGCGACTAAGTTCCTAACGACTATTGGCGACTTAGTCGCCCAACTCTATATCACAGGGTAGACTGCCATGTCCGTGTTGTCGCAAAACACACTTGTCGAGGTGCGCATTAGTTGCGTGTATATAGCGTGTTATAAGAGTAGTGCAGACAAGTTTCAGTCAAAGAATAAAACTAGTTTTAGTTTTTTTAAAAATAATATTTAAGTGACTGAGAATGACTTGCGCCAGCATCCACTACTCACAAAATATTGGACCTACCTGTCGACTATCGCAAGGTAGAGGATAGTTACACAAAAAGTCATATCATTTTTAGCTTAAAAGAACTTCTTTTGGATATTCATTGTCGGATACATTGACCATGTTCTACCAACACTGAGCCTCTCATGAATAATACGGTTACAACAACTATGATGCCTTGGACACATCCCCAGGATGTCAGAGGAAGAACCCTGTCAAAGATACACCCTGTAATGTATACACTACCACACGTGAAGAGGAGACCAGGTTGACAGAGAACATCATATTTCTGTTACTCTCAGAAGCTACTGGAGATGTAGATAACCTGTTTCAACCAGATGCCATAGCTTCCTTGGTCACAAACCGTAGTACATGGAAAAAGTGTGTGATCGTCTGCTCCGCAGCTGAACAATGATGATGATGTTGGGTGCATCATGAAGATGTTCATGTATCAAGAAATGCAATTTTGGTGTGTTGTAAGGTTTAAAAGAACAAAATGAAAGATTGAAAATTGATTATGCACATCAAATGTGTCATATGTAGTCCATCATAGAAGAAATGGTGGGAGATCAGTATGTTGTGGACAGCTTGCAAAAACAGCTACCCACTGAGTCCCTGTATCTTGGCACTTCAACAAAGAGCACAGGCTGACACAGGGCTTGCCTTGATACATGTCTCTATGCCTATTAACAAAGTGGCAGAAGTTCCTGCAAGTTGTAAAGCAGATATCCGACACTTGGTCACATGATTGTGTCAGTGCATTTATTGGTGGTATTCTATACAAGATGCATGACAATGCGTAATCCATAGCTGTACTAGTTATTACCTTGAATACGGGGAACTACCACTATAGTTAGTGCCTCTCTAAATTTAGTAGGATGAAGTCCACACTTTGAACAAAGACCTCAAGTGGTTTCCATGTAAAGAAAAGGGACCATCCACATCAAACATGAATAAGGCAGCTCTGAACAAGGAAAGGGACAAGTTCAAACTTCCAGGCATCTACAAATGTTCACAGTGATATGAGCATACCGCCTTTTACTTGCCCTTTTGCCCTTATTACTATGACCTATATCAGGAGACACATGTATGTGATGCGATCAGGCAAAATCAGTCAGAAGTCAGAAATATTGATTTCGAGATATATTTACACAAAGGAAATAATATCATCTCTTTCATATTATTTTGGAAACCCTTCAACTGCTCATATCTTAGGAACAATTTGTCCAATTCCAATGGGGTTTTCTGCAAAATGTAGCTTTGCAAGTGCTTTGTACACCAAATTAGAAAAATGAAAGTTGAATATGCCCGACTTGAGACTGATTTTGCTTGATGACACCACATTTGAAGCACATTGCGGGATGCAATCAAGCTAAATGAGTCGTTTGTCGAGCAATATCAAAATTCAGTTTTGAATTTCATTGTATATTACATTGTCAGAGCAGATTAGAGCTTTATTTCAATGAATACTCCATCACAACATGTCTTTCAGACATAGTGCCTAACTGCCTATTGTGGAAATATATTGTTTAAATATATACCAATTGTGGGATTTAATAAACTTTCTTAAACTGTGATTTAGGGTTGCAAGATTAAACAGAAAGCAACAATTGTGTTGTGATATATATGTTTTTGTTGTATAGTCTCATTTTTTGTTACTCTGATGATAAATGACTGCAATAAAAGAAAATGCATGCAAAGGAGGACCTCATGTGTTCATATAGTGCCAACTTAAACAGAGTAATAACATCCTTGTTTTTCTTGCGGAGGTCTGCTAAATGTAAAGGAGGCCCTCATATAGCATGAATATTAATTCCCCTGACAGAATTGCCAATCAATTTTGAAAATGCTAAGTGTGCAAGTTGACATTTCTAGTTGACGTACATGCATGTGTTTACTATATATTCCAAACAAAAAAAGTTGTTGCTCCATGATGTCATTCTAATTGGGCCCATTTGGCAAACCTTTAAGTATCAAATGACGCAAGAAATACTGTATACATAGACAAGTGTTACGCAAATTGAGCTGCATTTTTGTAAAGAAACAACATAATTGTGTTGTGATGATTTTTATTACTTTGGAGCACTCGAGTATATAAACAAAGTTGTGTATAATTTTTCTTTCAATTTTGGCATACCAAGTGGGAATTACATCGGATTCTTTCATATCATATTTTGTAACTATAAGAAATTAATTGAGAAAACATCTATCTTCATTAATTAACTGTTCATATTTTCCACAAAATTTATTCTCATTTACCATTTGTTTTCTTTTTCTTCAAACCAATTTGAAGCCTTGGGGGATTTTTAGAATGAATGAATTCTAACAATAGATATACAAAATATACAAAACTTAAAAAACTACTAAAGAAGTTATTTATTTAACAAGCATAAAATGTTTAAATTTGTCCATTAAAATATAATAAAATTGATCCAAAAATAGTTCCATTAGTCAATGGATAGCAATGCTCATGTTGAAAATGAAGAAGATGTATACAATATGTCTCCAAAATCTGAAGGTGGGTAGCAAGTATTTCATTTTAAGAATCTCAACAATAATGATGGGATTCTGGCAAAAAAACAATTGTTTGGTTGCCCTTCCAAGGCAAAATTTGGAGGGTTGGTAGGTTGATCCCCTTTTTTTTCATGGGCTCTTCCTCGATTTTTCCTCGATTTTGGAAAGGCTAGTAGTGACAAATACTTGATCATTTTATTGTGTGTTTTTGGACTGGATTTAAATGGAAATACTTCTTGTTCTTAATAAAATATACATTTAATAAATAAAATGAGTAAATAACAAGTATAAAATGTCCTTGATACTGTCCAAATTTAAGGTTTCTTCTAAAAAGTGATTGGAAAAAAATGCGACCTGGGTCGGTCTCTGAGGGCAACCAAACATTTTTTTTGCCTAATGTCTACCTACAACTGGCCCTTGAACTGGGCGTCAAACAACCAAATTCAAAGGCACCAAAGCAAATTATTCCAATGTCCCAGAATTATTTATGTTCTTATGCCATAATTGTCTAGGCTGTGGTTCTCCTTTGAAATTAACTTATTTTTAGGTTTGTCTAATATTATATTGAATATTTATAGAACAATTTCCTTTTTAGCTAATTTATGATATAATCCATGCAGTTTTTAGAGTAAATTGGATTGTAGGAACCAAAGTCTAGGATGTCCTGGCATATGTCTCTTTATTGAGTGTAATGAAGAGGTGAAAGCCATTAATTAAGTTGATCTTAATCAAGTTGCTTGCCACTTTTTGTACTTGCGATACTAGTCTCCCAACTGATTTTCTACATCTACCAGGACACTCAGTAAAGTTTCCAAAAGACAATATCTGACTGAGAATACAATACTGATGATGCCGGTCGATCATCAACACGGATCAAAAACAGACAAATAATAAGTTTACACTTAAAAACCTTACAAAAAGCATTACCGTATTTCCTCGAATAAACGCCTCCTGGGGCGTTACATTTTCCAAACAGGGGGCGTTTATTAGAGGTCATTTTTAGCACAACAATTCTCGTTAAAATCATTAGGTAAGCTTAAAAGTCATGCTAAAATAACAAACTATGAACTAGAAACACTTTTTTTTTTGCCTGGGACTGTGTGTTAGGCAGGCTACCATCAGAGCTCTGACTTTCTTTGCTTAATTTCACTGTTTTTGAAAATGGATTGACACCGAACTGTCTCAGAGAATCACTATTCACCTATACTTTGCAGTGTTTGAAAGTGGAACTCTCAGACTTGTATCATTTTGGTGCTTTTTCATCTACTTTTTGTGATTATTCTGGACAAGTTATATTATCCAAATTCTGCAGTCTTGTCATAGTTGGACATAGTGGTATTCAGCTTTACCTGAACCAAACCAATCAATTTGGCTTTTATATCATCTCAACTGTCAACAATGAGATATTGATCCTGTGACCATGCTACTGACCAAAGTACTGCTTGTGTTGGCCTTGATAGGCTTATGCATGAGCGAACACCATGTTACTGCATTGGAATCTACTGCTAGTTCTTGTGATTTCTATGGTCGAACTGTATGGAAACATAGTCATTTTCTGAAATCCAGAGTTCTCTATTATAACACATCTGCAACCTTTCAAGAGGAGATTCTCAAATCAGGAGACATTTGCCCCAACCCTGGCCCAGAGCCCTCGGCCCTTGGTAAACTTGCCAGAAAACCTGTGTATAAATCTAAAACCCCATGCACTGTTTGTGGCAAAGGCATTACTGGACGTAGCAAAGCCATCAGCTGCGATTTATGTATTAACTGGACCCACAGTCGCTGCACTGGTACAATGTCTGATCAAGATTACAATCGACTAGTTCAAGAACAGTCCTCCTTCTCTTATATATGTGTCTTCTGTTCGATTCAGAGCTTACCTTTTATAACTGTGGTGATGACGAGTGCGAATTTGAACCAGAGACATTTGAGGATATGACATGTGCTTTAGATCTCCCACCTATCGCTGAAGTTGACTTTAGCTGCCTAAACCGCAAAGGATTGAACTTCATTCATTTGAACACTAGATCATTATTTCCTAAACTTTCAGAAATTAAGATAATAACACAACAAACTAATATCGCTATAATGTCATTTTCAGAAACTTGGTTGGATGAAACATTTACAGACTCGGAAATTAACATTGACGGATATATTCCTGTTCGCAAAGGATCGTAACCGTGAGGGAGGGGGGTTTGCATATATGTGAGGTCTGATATTGCTTTTAACACACGTGATGACCTTGAGGTTGACGGTCTGGAAGGGGTCTGGATAGATATCTTACTACCTAAAACAAAACCTATTTTAATAGGTTGTATCTACAGACCACCCGATCAGACAGATTTTGTTGAACTCTTTGATCACATTCTCTCGTTATGTGTTACCCAAGAAACATACATCTTGGGAGATACCAATTTCAATCTCCTTGATCCGGCGATACCTAATCCTAAGACAAAAAAATACCTTCACACCTGCAAATCTACTGGCTTTAACCAACTTATCAAGGAGGTTACCAGAGTTGGTCGCACACGGTCAGGGTCGCTATCATCAACCTTAATCGACCACATTCTTTGTAGCGACACCACAAAAGTTTGTCAAAGTGGGTAATACCCATTGGTTTAGCGATCACTTTTTGATTTTTTGCTCAAGGAAAGGTGTGAAGAATGTTTTCTCTTGTCATAACACTGTAAATCTAAGGTCCATGAAAAACTACAATGTCGATATGTACACTAGCCTTCTTGATAATGCTGACTGGTCCTCTGTCCTTACCAGTAACTGTGTCAACACAGCCTGGTCTAATTTTAGATCAATTCTGACTGGCATTATTGACAATGTTGCCCCAAGAAAGACGGTTCGCATTAAACAACGTACAGAGCCATGGATGACTTCCAGTATTCTTGAACAAATTAGGATGAGGGACAAAACCAGTCAACTTATCAAGAAAGGCAACCATGAAGTTTCTTTCACCGACTTAGCATTTCTCGAAATTCCATTCAGAGAGAAATTAAGAAGGCAAAGGCAAACTACTTTAAAAGTAAACTTGAGGAAAATATGGGAGAACCCAAAAACTTTGGATGCACTTAAAAATCTGGGCTATAGTTCTAAATCTAAATCCAAAGGGAAAATTGTTTTAAATGTTGATGGGGAATTACAATCAGATACCCTTTCTGTCTGTAATCATGTTAACAGTTTCTTCACTACTGTGGCTGATGTTTTGACAAACAAATTACCGCAAGTGAGTAACGATTTTGGGGTGGGGTCTGATTCTTTTGGGAAGTTTTACTTGAGTAATGATGTGTCCAGCTCTGAGTTTGATCTTAGGTATGTTGATGAAGATTATATTTTTGATGAGCTATCCAGCCTTGACATTCACAAAGCTGTTGGCCTGGATGATATTGCACCTAGATTTTTGCGAGATGGTGCAAAACAACTTTCTCCTCTAATTACTCACATAGTGAACCTCTCCATTGAATCCAGTACTGTTCCCCAGGATTTAAAACTTGCCAAGGTTATCCCAAAAAAAAAAAAAAACAGCCGTTTGGAAGTTGGTAACTACAGGCCTGTCAGTTTGTTGAGTACAGTTTCAAAAGTTTTAGAAAAGTGTATCTATGTTCAATTGGAGCAATATTTAAGCTCTAAAAACTTAATTTACCAGTTTCAATCAGGCTTC
This sequence comes from Amphiura filiformis, assembly GCF_039555335.1. Lineage (NCBI taxonomy): Eukaryota > Metazoa > Echinodermata > Ophiuroidea > Amphilepidida > Amphiuridae > Amphiura > Amphiura filiformis. Next base: position 50,640,554 of record NC_092630.1, on the reverse strand, counting down.
CGCCCTGGCTACTCTACAGAAACTTGTCTGATCTTTTTAACAGCTTACATTAGGTCTCAACTTGACAAGGGTAAATATGTTGGCATGCTTCTTTTGGACGTGCAAAAAGCTTTTGACAGCGTCAATCACAACATTCTTTGTTACAAGCTTGAGGCCATGGGCATCAAATCCGATTGGTTTAAATCATATCTTTCTAACAGGCAGCAACTTGTCAGTGTTGACGGCATTCAATCTAATCTTATGCAGCTCTCCTGTGGAGTTCCACAGGGGAGCCTGCTTGGTCCGCTGCTTTATCTTTGCTATAGCAACGACATGGCTATGTCGGTGAAAAACAAGCTGCTCCTGTATGCAGACGATAGTGTTATTATATCTTCAGACACAAACCCGGATGTGATTGCCCGTGATCTTAGCTTAGATTTGAAATCTTGTAACAACTGGCTCATCAACAACAAATTATCCTTGCATGTTGGTAAAACCGAACTGATTTTATTTGGCTCACGTAGAAAGCTTAAAAAAGCATCCAACTTTCACATTTCATACAATGATCATACCATTCAACCAGCTCCCTGCATAAAATATCTTGGGGTGTCACTTGACCAACATCTCTCTGGAGAAGTTATGGTCGATTCTCTCATTAAGAAAGCTACTGGCCGGCTCAAATTTTTATACAGACATTCTCAATTTTTCAACCAAAAGCTTCAAAAATCTCTGCTCTGCATTACTGCAGTGTCATCTTGATTATTGTTGCACCTCATGGTATACTGGTTTGTCCAAAATTTATCAGCACAAACTTCAAGTTATTCAAAACAAGATGATTCGTTTTATTTTGAACCTAGCTCCCAGAGATCATGTTGGTCAGGTAGAATTTGACTTAGTTAAACTTCTGGATATCCAAAACAGGGCTAGGCAGCTGAGACTCAACCACATGTACAATATTTTCCATTCACAGGGCCCTTCTTATCTTACCCAGTTTTCAGGTATTGAAAGCGACTGTTATATGTGCAGTACGGCGTGCGGTACTGCACACTTCCTCACAGTCCGCATGCGGAACTGCACCTTCCGTCACGCACTTCCGCATGCGGGACTGCATCCCGACCTGCATTCCCGCATGCGGTGATGCAGGTCGGGATGTGTAGTACCGCATGCGGTACTGCAACATTTCTGGTGCATTTCCGCTGGGGATGTGCAATATTTTGGTGTATTTCCGCTTAGGGATGTGCTTATTTTGGTGTATTTCCGCCAGGGATTTGCAATATTTTGGTGTATTTCCGCCAGGGGATTTGCAATATTTTTGGTGTATTTCCACCAGGGGATGTGCAATATTTTTGGTGCATTTCCGTTAGGGTATGTGCAATATTTTTGGGGTTTTTTCCGCATGGGGAACTGCAATATTTTTGGTGCATTTCCGTTAGGGGATGTGCAATATTTTTGGTGTTTATCCGCATGGGGATGTGCAATATTTTTGGTGTTTTTCCGCATGGGGAACTGCAATATTTTTGGTGCATTTCCGTTAGGGGATGTGCAATATTTTTGGTGTATTTTCCGCATGGGGAACTGCAATATTTTTGGTGTATTTCCGCATGGGGGCGGCGTAGAAAATATTATCACATGCATACGGTATATAAATTTCTTTAATATTACTATCGTTTTACTTTGACTATTAGCCTATTGTGAGTTTTGCTTCATTTGCTGTAATTAAAAGAAAGTGTTATAAACTTTAAAGTCTAGTGACCATTGTAATAAACTTGACATTGTGTGCATTTTATTCATGTTAGAAGCTGCCCAAGCGGGACATTTCTCAAGTGGATCAATTTACGCAGATCTCAAACGAAGCCCATGAATAGCAGCGGCGAGATCAGAGAAGGGTTTTTTGATGTTTACGAAAAGGACATCTAAAGCTATATATCTAAAACTGAGACGAAATAGGTATTTTCGTCTCGGATCTAAGCTAAATTAAGATAAACCTAACAGGGGTCGTACAGGCGTCAACATTGGGGGGGGGGGGAATTGTATGGAACCCTGGCAAAATATTAGGGGGTTTAGCCTTCGCCCCTCATCCCCCGGGATCTACGCTTATGGCAAAAGCTGTTTTTTGTTCGCATGTCCGCATGTGGAACTGCAATATATTTGGTGCAGCTTTACATGCGATATCATGATATAGTAAAAGCTATATTAAACAAATCATACACCGGAACATGGAAACATTACAAACATTTCAAATTATTAAATGATGCTTAATCGTTATTCTTTATATAATATACAGGGCAAAGAAGAATTATGCATCGCACACTAGCACATTTAAACATGAATTTACAAATGGAAACATAACATGCATATCAGACTAAAAACTATAACCCCTCATTAAAGCTCTCATAATCATATAGGCCTAATGGTAATGGTATAAATTATAATATGCACACATTAATAGACAAGCGGCTAGGGGACGCAGGGGTAACCTTGTCAATCAAATACTTCATCTATTGTGTCCAATACTTAATCCGATAAGTGATCGATGTATATCGATAAAAATAGGATCAAGATCATGGAATTAAGCTATGGCGGCGCGCTTTAATACTTTATAACGAGGTGAATATTCAAAAACATTTTTGATAACTTACTGCAAATATTCTCAAACTTAGGGCTAAACATTTTTGATAACTTACTGCAAATATTCTCCGAACATTACATAGGGTGACAAAATATTTGGCAAAAAATGTTTGCAGAAAATATTTTCAATAACATTTTGAAAACATACAAAACGTTTTAAATGTTTTCATGACCTTTATTTAACCTGACATTTGTGTTATTAAAACGTTTTTACCAACACCAAAACCCAAAAATATAGGCCTAACCTGTTTAAAACGTTTTGTGTTTGCCGGCATGGCCTTTCAGACCTTAAAATCTCAGTTAAAATGTAGATTACTTGGTAGCTTTATATTATAAATGGTCAATGATTTAACATAAAAGGAAGGGGTATGAACGTTTGGACAGTATTTATTGTGGGACATTAGATGAGAGCACATCAGACATTGTATTCTGAATACGAAGAATGTCCTTCTGATATCAAATAATTTTGATTTTTTGAAATTAGCAATGTAATACACATTTTATGGCAAATCATTAAAAATTGATATTTTTGATATTTAACAGTACTTGAAGTAAACTTTATAAATCTGATGATTTATACTTAAAGTGTATGTAGGTGGGATGAAAAGCCGACGATCAATTGAAAATTTTGCTCTTACCGAATTCCAAAAATCATGCTCTCACCCAATGACCCCATATTTTTTTTACATTTTGCTCTCACCGGATGCCCCTTAGTGCGAAAGTGTCAGCCCTACACCTATATCCATTTCATATTGAAGTGCCCCCCACCCCCCGGGACATACCTGTGTGCCCAATACTGACTTGGTCATGCTGTGATAAACATTAAAAGTTGTTTTCTGATCTTGCCGCTGCTATTGATGCGCATGCATCGTTTGAGATCAGTGTGAATTGATGATTGATCCACTTGAGGAATGTCCGCTGGGTTCTTATAATAGAACAATATCAAGTAGATTTATAATAGTCACTAATCATCATAAGAGGCGTGTGAAAATGATTTTAATATAAAATTAAAAATTGTGTACATATTTTAGGCCTGACTCTGCCGACCTTTGGAGAAGACTTTATTTTTAATTACAACAATGAAACTATATGCAGAAATTTCAACAAGACTTTCTTCTTTAAAAATTTCAATAAATGAAACATGTACAACATACTGTAGGCCTACGTATCCGGAACTGTGCATCTCGTCTTGCATTCCCTCATCATGCGGACATGCGAAAAAACATGTACATCCCGCATGCGGACCTGCACCAAATATATTACATTCCCGCACGCGGACATTCACATTAAATGCATGCGGAACTAGGGCCTACACCAAATATTTGACAGTTCCGCACGCGGGCATGCGAAAAGATATGTTAATTACCGCATTCGGAACTGCACCAAATATTTTGCAGTTCCGCATGCGGACATGCAACAAAATAGGTATGACAAAATTTAGTAGGCCTACATTCGTGGTGAAAAATACGTCAGGCTCTTAGGTGTTTTTACTTTTTTTAGTAATTAGTTTTAGACAATCAATGATCGTCGCATGTAATTAATGTCGCATTTTTGTATTTAAAAGAGAGTCTTGGAAAGTCTTGTCCGAAAGGTCGGCATAGACATAGTATAGAAACCTAGCTAATAGTTATTGTATAAAATTAATTTTATTAAAATCAATTTCACACGCCTCTTTAATGATGACTATTATATATTCAACTTGACATTGTGACCACTTTCTATTTAAAATAGATTCATCACAATAGCCACTTATCATTAAGCGACGTGCGATAATATTTTTAATATAATAAAACTCGTAGAATACTATAGACTTTAATTTCTCAAGTGGATCGATTATCAATTTACGGAGGATAGTAATTTAATATAGTTTAAATATTGCACATCTCCATGCGGAAAAACACCAAAAATATATTAGCGGAAATGCACCCAGTATGCGGAAATACACCAAAAATATTGCACATCCCCATGCGGAAAAACACCAAAGATATTGCACATCTCTGGCGGAAATACACCAAAATATTGCACATCTCTGGCGGAAAAACACCAAAATATTGCACATCCCCTAACGGAAATGCACCAAAAATATTGCACATCCCCATGCGGAAAAACACCAAAAATATTGCACATCCCCTGGCGGAAATACACCAAAAATATTGCACATCCCCATGCGGAAAAACACCAAAAATGTTGCAGTTCCCCTAACGGAAATGCACCAAAAATATTGCACATCCCCTGGCGGAAATACACCAAAAATATTGCACATCCCCATGCGGAAAAACACCAAAAATATTGCACATCCCCTGCCGGAAATGCACCAAAAATATTGCAGTTCCCCACGCGGAACTGCACCTTCCGTCAAGCACTTCCGCATGCGGTACTGCACATCCCGACCTGCATTACGCATGCGGGAATGCAGGTCGGGATGTGCAGTTCCGCATGCGGGACTGTAAACGGAAGTGTGCAGTACCGCACGCGGTACTGCACAATTCCGTGTCCCAAAAAATAGTTCCCCATTTCCAGATATTGCACATCCCCTGGCGGAAATACACCAAAAATATTGCACATCCTGGCGGAAAAACAAAAATATTGCACATCCCCTAACGGAAATGCACCAAAATATTGCACATCCCCATGCGGAAAAACACCAAAAATATTGCACATCCCTGGCGGAAATACACCAAAAATATTGCACATCCCCATGCGGAAAAACACCAAAATGTTGCAGTTCCCCTAACGGAAATGCACCAAAAATATTGGCGGAAATACACCAAAAATATTGCACATCCCCATGCGGAAAAACACCAAAAATATTGCACATCCCCTGCCGGAAATGCACCAAAAATATTGCAGTTCCCCACGCGGAAATACATAAAAAATATTGCACATCCCCTAGCGGAAATGCACCAAAAATGTTGCAGTACCGCATGCGGTACTGCACATCCCGACCTGCATTACCGCATGCGGAATGCAGGTCGGGATGTGCAGTTCATGCATGGGACTGTAACGAAGTGTGCAGTACCACCGCACGCGGTACTGCACAATTCCGCGTCCCAAAAAATAGTTCCAGTTTTTTACCAAAATTTCTGATATTCATTCTCATGCCACTAGGTCAAGCTCTTGGAATTTCCATGTCCCAAGAGTTGGTTCAAATACCAAAAAATCTTTTTTCTACCATGCAACTCTTGATTGGAATAACCTACCTTCGCATATCAAATCCATTCTGGACAAATGTACTTATAAACATGCTATGAAAAATACCTGGCTAGAGTTGCTATGACCCATGAGTCTGCTGAATTTGTGTAGCTTACTCCTTAAGGTCCCCGCCTTTGTTTTATCTTATGTTTCGCACGCGCCCAGGCATCTTTTTGTTCTTTTTGTGGGACCCCATTGGAATTAAGTCTACACAGGAAGCTAGACTTTATGGGTCATCCTGGCAATTCGGCATTTTGGTGTCTTTTTGGTGTGCAGCTTTTCAATGTGTTAATATTTTGTATGTTTCATTGTACAATTTTATGTCGCTTTTTGCCAAATAAATATGAATGAATGAATGAACACTGACTTTTGGTTCACTTTCGGGTTTCCGATGCAGATTTTCACCAATTATCGACCATGTGAGCAACTTGGTAAGCTTACTACACAAGATAGCATGAAAATTTCGGCATTTTTGAAACATCTTGGTTGAAAAAAAGTGGTGGGGGCGTTTATTTGAGGGGGGGGGACTATTCGAGGAAATACGGTATGCTACTTATAAACTTTTTAAGACCAGATATATAAATGATTCCAATTTGTTGCAATCGAGTAACAACAAGGGTAATGAATTCCACTCCAATATAGTGCACTGGAAGAAGCTGAACTTAGAACTTATATGCGTTTGTTTTGGGAGCCATGACACAACATTTAAGAGGATGATATTTAGAGAATAAACGATAGGAATTTTTGTTTTTACTATCCTCTACTGTGCGATAGACGACAGGCAGGTCCAATATTTTGAGTAGTGGCTACGATGAAAGTTGTTGTCCGGTGAAAGTGTCCGGTGAAAGTTGTTGTTATTTATGAGGGTCATTCAAAAAGTTCTACCTCCACCATCACATCTCTGTTATCTAACGTGCCAGGATGTTGAAATCACCCATGCTTATACTCTTAAATCTTATAGCCAAAATATTAAATTCTCAATCATGAGAGCCAACTTGGGTACGCACAGTTATTTGCGTCGAGCATACTACGCCAAGACCGGCGCTTACAGTGCAAACACAGCTTTTGAGAATTGACCAATCACACGGTCATTGCTAGGCAAGGTCAAGGTTCGGTCATGCAGGTCGCGCGATTGTGTTATTCTATGAAAAGTACGCTGACGCAGAAGGTACATCCTCTCATGATCGAGAATTTGTTATTTTGGCTATAGCTTTTGTTTTGAGCTGGTCTTAATATCTGGTTTGAGTACCAACTTGTCTCTGAAGATGACATTAAATTTAGTCAAAATCATAGCTTGTGGTAGAACTAAGAAGAGCATGATTAATGATGATGATGATAAAGCAGCTCTTTTAACTCTAGATTTTCATTTTTGATGACAGTTGCCTCATTTTGATATGGCCAGTCATAAAAGGATAGTAAGCATTAAGGCCATGTTTAATCATATATAGGTCGTGAACGTGTCCCTGAAACTCTCCTGGCATCCTGATCATACCCACATGACATTAGCACAGATCCTGACATTAGTGTGTGAATGTCATGGATTAGCTTAGCATTATGTGACAGATTATGTAAAGTCATTTGGCCACACCTAACTCAATCATTTAGTGATAAAATCAATCAGAAATCACTCGTTTTGATATTCAAGTGGCCTCATGTATCATATCCGTACCAGTACCATCACAGCTCTATAGTTGGCCGTGTAGTCACGAATGGTCCAATTAGCTGTTCACATTATCACCAGTACACTCATTTCCCTAGCCTGAGAACCAGTAATTACTAAATATGAAAATTAATAAGCCCTGCGTGTAATCAAGATAATTATATCGCATGCAAGGTACTATTTCCCAAGTACTGTCAACTGGGTATTGGATGGTTAATATCATTTAGCACCTGTTGCCTCATGTCATGTTGAAGATATGGGTGTTGAAATTACTAACTGAAAACTTCCTTCTCCTGATACCTTATTAAGCTAAGGAAGAACTTGTTGTAACTGCACTCCATTGCAAATGCCAGAGGTCTTCTAGAAAGTAGGGCAGAGTATGCAGCTAATTCAGGACTATATTTAATTATTAATTTTGTATGCATCTGTAAATTATATAATTATGATAAAATATGAAACAAGCAAATAAATGGTGTGATTGGCTCTGAGCGAAGCTAAAAGGGCCTAACTGATCGCAACAATTAGAGAGCCAATTCGGGCGTTGGTTTTTATGCTAAGGATGTTTGTCTGTTTGATATTTGGTCTTGAAATTTGTTTCTAAATTTTGCTTATTTATTATTTAATCGATTGCACTCCAGGTAGATTTCAAATACTGTCGATAAAATATGATTTTTTGGTAAAAAAGCCACGATGAACGAGTTGTTTTGTGGTACCCTGTGTGTGCTAGAGATTATTTTGGTCTGTATAATTTAAGTTGCGTAAAAGTGACGGAAACCAACGGAGGGTAATTTCTTAAGATTCAGTTCAGATTCAGAAGTTATATACTATTTCATAACTTTTCTTAACTATTTCTTTACAATTTAAATAAAGAATTAGTTGAGGAATGTCAAAAAATGGTCAAGAACATGTCTGAATCTTGAATAAATCTGAACTAATGAATCGGGTAAATGAATTTCCTAGTGGACTATTTTTCCTTGCGCAAGTGCACATATTTTTATGACCTCAATTTTTGTGCAAAACACGGACCGAAAGTTATGAAAAATGTTCGTATTTCATCACACTCATTGTAGTTTTGTTAGAATATAGTTTTAAAAAGTCAATTTAATCATATTGTGGACATGATTCTGAGGGAAAATTATATTTTCAATGAGATTTTACTTTACCCCACTTCGCAATATCGAACAATTTCCGTATTTTCCATAGCAAAAACAGTCTAAATAAATGATGTTACACTTTGCACAACAATTTTATACTTCAGAATATCAAAGATTGATATGTTTTCTCTTGAAAAACAACATGGTTTTTAGGCCAGGACTTCTTAAGAAATTCAAAACCAAGGTTTATTTGATCGATGTTACGTCGATGGTCCCCGATCTCGCCATGATTTTGGCTTGTTTTATGTTTACAATCAGGAGGTCATGACCTATGGCGTATTGATCGATTCTGATCTGTTCTGATTGGATGGTCTCAAGGTCATTGGGGGGTGGCAGTAATAAAAAAGGTCAAAATAATGGTGGATAATGAGCATAATAATGTACATAATAATAATAATTGAATTCAAATGTGACTGAAATTAGTGGTTTCAGAAATCATTGATTGCAAGTTGCAAAGTTTCATTTTTTGAGCTAAATTTTGAGAGAAATCAAAACGAATGGCAAGCAATCAATGACAGCAGGGGGTGGGGAAATCACTTTTTTTTTAGTAGGCCTATTCCCTGATCAGAAAAATGTTACAAAGATCAATTATTTGAACCGATGGCTGCTTTCGAAACTAATAACAACTAGTAGGCCTATGGGCATGAAATTTGGTAGGTACAGTCAACATTTATAGCCAAGTTTTCGGAAGGTCATTTCGGGGTCACCAGAGGTCATCTGAAGTAAAAACTACTGGATGGGCGTGAAACTTGGTGGATACAGTCGACATTGGAGTCAAATTTTTGGAAGGTCATTTCGGGGTCATCTGAGGTCAAATTAGTAAAAACTGTCATATAGGCATGAAACTTGGTAGGTTCAGTCAGCGCAAAATATGGTAATTAAGTACCTAATTTGCATAATTTATGCGTAATAAGCAAAATACCTTGTGAACAGATTATCTGGAGATCCGTATGGGGTAGGCCCTACAGTGACGTAACTTGGTGGGGAGTAGCGTGGCCAGATGTTCTCGACCTGATTAGATTATCAGCGCAAAATATGCTAATTAAGTACCTAATTTGCATAATTTATGCGTATTTGATGCGTATCAAGCAAAAAAAAACCCTTATGAACAGCTTATCTGGAGATCCGTATGGGGCACAGTGACGTTACTTGGTGGGGAGAAGCGCGGCCAGATGTTCTCGACCTGATTAGATTTTCAGCGCAAAATATGCTAATTAAGTACCTAATTTGCATAATTTTAAATGCGTATTTGATGCATATCAAGCAAAAAACCCTTGTGAACACCTTATCTGGAGATCCGTATGGGGTACAGTGACGTAACTTGGTGAGGAGTAGTGGGGCCAGAGGTTCTCGACCTGATTAGATTTTGAGGGTAAAATATGGTAATTAAGTACCTAATTTGCATAATATATGCGTAATAAGCAAAATACCTTGTGAACAGATTATCTGGAGATCCGTATGGGGTAGGCCTACAGTGACGTAACTTGGTGGGGAGTTGCGTGGCCAGAGGTTCTCGACCTGATTAGATTTTCAGCGCAACATATTTTATCCAATTTCGTGAGGTCAAAGGTCACATAAAAGGTCAAAGGTCAACTGAGGTCACCAAATCTTTTGATAATTAATTTTTAATTGTGCATCACATATCCAAATAACAGCTTGATCGGTTATGTAATTAAGGAAATATGACGACTTTAAGATAGTCGCTTTCCATGTAAAGTATAGCAAAGTAGCACTTTCAATGAGTGATAACTCGTAAAGGAAGCATCTTTCTGTTTTGATTTATTACTTTGATGAAATAGTTCTTTGGTATTGCCAAATTTGATTGCAAATTTGTAAGGTGGGCCTCTGAACCAAAACCTAAAGCCAAATTTTTGGAAGGTCATTTTGGGGTCACCAGGGGTCATCTGAGGTCAAATTAGTAAAAACTGTCGTATGGACATGACACTTGGTGGGTACAGTCAACATTTCAAGCCAAATTTTTGGAAGGTCATTTCGGGGCATCTGAGGTCAAATTAGTAAAAACTGTCGGATGGGCATGAAACTTGGTGGGTATAGTCAACATTTAAAGCCAAATTTTTTGGAAGGTCATTTCGGGGTCACCAGGGGTCATCTGAGGTCAAATTAGTAAAAACTGTCGTATATGCATGAAACTTGGTGGGTACAGTCAACATTTAAAACCAAATATTTGGAAGGTCATTTCGAGTCACCAGGGGTCATCTGAGGTCAAATTAGTAAAACTGTCGTATGGGCATGAAACTTGGTGGGTACAGTCAACATTTAAAGCCAAATTTTTGGAAGGTCATTTTAAGGCCACCAGGGTCATCTGAGGTCAAATGAGTAAAAACTGTCATATGGGCATGAAACTTAGCACGGGGGTACAGTCAACATTTAGAGCCAAATTTTTAGAAGGTCATAGGCCCTATTAGTAAAAACTGTTGCATGGGCATGAAACTTGGTGGGTACAGTTACCAGCAGCCAGATAATCGTGCCCAGCCGATAAACGCCAAATTCATTTACCTCTCTACAAAAAGTTATCGCAAAAGCAGGGGGTCACAAAAGCAGGCGAGACTCGTGGTTCAAATGGCCTTTCCTGTGCATGGTGCTAAATGTGCAAACACCATCTGGACCCCACCGGGGACCCTTAAGGGGACCCCCGGCCGTGCTGGGCAAGAGTTCCGCTTCGCTATGCTTAGCAAGTTCAGGATTTTTTGGGTCAGCTTGTGACATCTTTGACTGTTGTATTTAGTCTGAAACTTGGTGGGTAGTCACCAATTAGAGCCAAATTCTTATTCAGACTAACACTATTCTTGACATAGGCCTATTTTGATACATTTTGATTAGTTTAGACCCATTTGGACCCTTTTCCATCCAATTCCACCCGTTTCGATCCATGTGGCTAAATAGTAATTCCCAAAATTGATTGATGTATCATTGTACATGTATGCTCGAATGAGATAGCTACCAACCGACCAGATGTACCCATTGAATGTAATATGTCACATATACTCATATGATTTCACCTGTTGCACATTCGACTTTCACTGTCACCATAAAGCACAGAGCCACAGCGCCATTGGTGCTCTTGTTTTTGTGATGCCTGAATCAATGTTTTTGATGACACCAGTTCAATTCTGTGTGGATGTATGTATGTGTGGGATGTGTTTGTGTATTAAAGTTGCTACAACTTGCAAAATTGGTGTCCCCTTTTCATAAAATATGGAGAGTGGAGTAGTCGGTCAATTTTTCAAATATTTTCTAAGTACCGCTTGACCACAGAATGCAATGGAGTAAAATTATTTGTCATATTTTTCATGTTGTATAATTATAATAATAATAATAATAAAGAAAGATTTAATATAGCGCCTAATGCAAATGCCTCTAGGCGCTTTACACAACCAGAAACAGATTAAAATATCTTAAGCTACAAACAAAGAAAATTTAAGGGCCTAACAAATACATTTTTTTTTCTTCTTTTTAAATAATAAACAAAATTTTAAACAGAACAATATAAACAAAAAGAAAATGTCATAATCCACGCCGCCTCCCATGAGCCAAAAAAACAAACAAACGAGGAGGCACGACAAAAGGCACATATGAAGCGACGAGGAGAATGACTTTAGAACATATTTCATAATATGTGAAGAGTTCTGTTCTTCATTTTCTCAATTTGAGATAGGATAATGGTCCAAACTTACTTCCTCAATTTGAGATACAGGCAAATTAATGGTCAAATATAAAGAAAATAGTAAAAAAATCTGTGTTACTTTAGATCGTAGTTTCAAACATTTACCTTGGCATTTAAGTTAGAGTGTTCATTTAAAATCTAGCACTAAACTGCACGATTATAGGGCAGATCTTGGTGAGAACTAAATATATCTCTTGCTTTAAACTGAACAATATAGGGCATTATTCAGTTTTAGTCATCATAGAAATTGTGATTAAGATTGTATGTCAAATTGGCTGAACTTTAAAAGGTTGTCTTACCTTCTGTGCTACTAGTGCTGGGATGTTTAGTTGGCCATTCTACCCTAAAAGCCACAATGTTTACCGGAATTTGTCATTAATGACCAGTGTATATGGTTCTGTCCTGCTTTAAAAAAACAACTTGAACCACAGTGAATAAATCTGAATAGTGAATCAGTAGGCTAGAGACAACAAGTTCAAAGAAATTTGCCTAATTTGTGCCAGCTTAACTTAGATTTGCCTAATTTGTTGACTTAGACTAGGGAAGGGGGGTAGTGTGAGCCATATACCCTATCCTATGGATTGAGTTCCTACAGGAAGATCATTTTAACAACTCTTTTCAGTGCCACAGGTGACTATGCAAGATTAATCATTTTGTTAGGCTGAAGAAATTAAATTATCTAATCCAAATACATGTATGAACATTTGACACTTTCATGAATGTCCAACAATAAACTTGTTGAAATATTATACTAAATTTATATAATGAATAGTGAACACCCATCATAATTTTTTAATTTAAAACATCTAATCTATGGCTATGAGTAATCTGTATACTAAGATTAACACATTGTTCAATTAACATGGGAGAGAACATGGACCTTTTCGAGCTTCATTATTTCTGAATTGTATGTCCAAAGTATATAAAACTATACATTTTTGGAAAGGAAATGAGTCAAGGAATCCCATGGTGACGTCAGATTTGTTTAAAATCTCAAGTTTTTGAAAAAATCACAAAAATTCACTTTTTTACCCCAATTTTTTTGTGACAACTTAGAAAAAAATCGCATTTCGCATTCGCGCATTTCTGACTCATTATTTCCCGCCAATTTACTAAGCTGTCTTGAGCCATGTGACTTTTTAGAGTTGAAAAGAGTGAAATAAATCAAGCAAAAATATGAATAAATATTAGTAAGTTGTATTTTATCAGTTTCAAGTGAAAGAATACATCTTAGTGTTGATAAATATCAAAAAATCTCAAATTCTGTCGTGGACGAATGTGTCTTCCATTACTCTGGCCTTAAATGGGTAATGATAAATATGACATCATTTTTTGTGTTTTGTGTGATACACTGTCAATCACACACTTTGAGGTCATAAGGTGAGTGATCAATGCAAACCACAATGTGTCATTTCAGGGGCATATTTATATTTCAATACCAGGTAATAGTTGACAGTCCATTTACATATGTGGGTTGACAATATTGTACTTATATCTCCAAAATAAATAAATTTACATTTAAAGAATGCAAATTATTGGTGGAACTGGGAAAATGATGAATAATTTTGGTTAGTCATGTGTTCCAATATCTGTGTTTGGAACTAATGTGCTTGAATGTCAAAATGGGTTGGTTTGTGGGACACTTTGCACAAACTGACATGAAACATGTAAAAAATAATGTAGGCTTGTACAGGAACAGTCACTGACCTATATAGTGATCAGCTTTGTCAGTGTAATTCTTTCAAAATTATTTTCTTTCAAATGAAGAAAAATTGGGGAAAACTGATGAAAATTGTAACTTTTATACCATATTTTCTAATGCCATGAATGCTGTAGATGATAAAGCTCACGGAGCAGCATTTTAAATAGCCTCACAACATGAAAGTTGGCACTTATGATGACATGTTGGAAATCCTCACTCCACTCTGATTAATTTAAGCAAAGTAATAACCTCCCCCTTTCCTTTTCCCCCAACTTTCATTCAATGTTATGGAAACTATGGGAACCAAGGGAGGATCTGATGTCAAAACTGCATCCATCCATCAATGTTTTAATCGAGGAGAGAGGGAGGGTGGTGATAATACATTTTCCCTGCTCTGTAGTGTGCTAACATTAACCCTTGATGCTATTATAGCTGTAATTTGGACCTTGTCAGATTGTAATTAGAGCTTCAAAGTCATGTCATCCTTCACTTTTTTTTTGATATGGCCAACTGTCAGAAATTTCATCTTAAGTGAAAATTTCCGTCATCTAAACCAGTGTACTTGACATGGAAATGCGTAGTCACTTTAATCCAGCCAAGTGTTCCTTTCCGAAAGCTTTTGTATATAGTACCTGCCAAATGACTTAGTGTTTGTGTATATAAGCTGTCAGATCTAAATTCCTGTGGAGGTGACGTAGAATCCCACAGGAATAGTCACCGTGAAAGTCAAACGGAAATTACCCATAAATTCATGTGCGGCGAATCTCACGATATAAATTATGCAATTTCATCTGTAACCCGTGGAGCTATTTCAAACCTACACATGTAATTGAAAGGATTTAAATGTGTTCCTAAATAGAATAGAGTCGGTCACATTTGTAGCAGTTTCCAAGCCGGCTGTAATCCTCAAAAAAATTGAAAATATCTAAGTTTTGATCTGGGTAGGTCAAATCCGGTTGTTTCCATGTAACTGCCTGGATATCATTTTATTATGAGACAAGTCGATGACATGTGCACTGCATCTTTGGGAATCACATCCCATCTATCTAATATAGGATTTATACATTTTAAATAGTCTTTTAAATTGCTCTGGGAAGGAATGGCTACATAAACATGATAAAAAAATGGCCCAAACCAAACAGCAGTATTGGTATCATAAATGCTTGTATGAATTATGTGGCATGTGTGTGTGGAAAATCTTTTGTTATGTGTAATGTAAGTGTGTGTATTTTATTTGGAGGGGTAAATATATCTGGTTTTGTGTGGTTTGATTGAAGCTGATTGTATTATATTGTCAGCTCTAGGATCAGATTGGTGAAGCTCTCGCACTGTATTATCTTGTTTTGTACATGATTGAAACAAAATACTTCAGGATAAACACAGGATCGCAAAAATTTTTACGCACCTCAAGTTGAGTTTTTATCACAAGTATTATCTTCAAACTATCCTATCCATGGACAATTACATTTGTTAAGCGTGGTCTGACTGTGGCCGTTGTTTATGTGTTTTTATCCTACCCCTCCCCTTGTAATCGGTTTGTGTCCACTACACACCAGTTTCTTAGCAGTATCCCGAATTGAAAAGCTCACCCACACATGCATACAGTTGTTGTATTTACTCTAATATTTTGCGACATTCAGTTAATTAAATTGAAAATTACAGTTAATACTTTTTTGAAAAAAACCCACCCATTAAGTATCATATCAGGACTAGATAGAGAGAGAGGAGAGAGAGAGAGATCTTGGACTCTTTTTGCAAACCAGTCAATATATGCGCAACATTATTTGTGGGTGTATCTGCACCATAAATGTATTTTGTTTTACATGAATGATACACATTAATATTGAAACACTGTATAACGGTTATATAGCAGAACATGTCCCAGAGCAAGCGAGTTGACAATGTAAAAAGACCTGTAGGTGGGAAGTAATTCATCAACCTAAAAGCTATCGTTTCCCCAAATTGTAAGCCAGCTGGTTTTAATACATTTATAGATCGGCGCTCAAAACAGTCACAGAGATACGTTGACCGGTATTGCTCACAGCTACTGCGCTTCCTGTTTCAAATTTTTATGATTTATTTTCTCTCCAGTTGCCGCCGGGACTGATTGATACAGTTTTTAGCTGATTACATAACCCCGAAACAAAAAAATCTCATTTTTATATGGATTCCTTGCGAGTGCCTGTCCATGACAGGAGTGAATTATTCTGAATAGGGATTCCTCCATGGCAAGCAGAACAGATTATATTATGTGAAGACTTGATTTAAAACAGAAAATTACAATTTCAGAATGTTCGTCCATACCATTAGACAAAACCATATGTTTGACATTACACAAAATTATGTATTCATATCTCATCTTTGTTTCTTGCATGTTTTGAAAATTAATACATACAAAGATTGATTAGTTAGGACTATAATTACTTGCAAAATGAATTCATTCAGTGTTCAATAATTCCATCTCAATAATTAATTCATTAATTATAATTCTCTGCTGTCACATTTCTGTTGCTTCTTGGTACACTATCTGGTAAGTCTCTGTGTGACATGATCTCATCCACTCAGACCTAAGCATG
This sequence comes from Amphiura filiformis, assembly GCF_039555335.1. NCBI lineage: Eukaryota > Metazoa > Echinodermata > Ophiuroidea > Amphilepidida > Amphiuridae > Amphiura > Amphiura filiformis. The sequence goes on along the minus strand of NC_092630.1, from coordinate 50,623,978 downwards.
ACATTGCAAAAATTGATTTTTTTCTAACTTGCTCAGTACTATGATGTTAAAAAAAAAGAGGCCATCCTTGACGGTGACAGTATGTGCCTGTCAATAGGTCCCCTTTTTAAAGTCGAAAATATAACCGATGACCCCCTTTTTTAAAAGTCATACCCGATGGCCCGCTTTTTAGGTGCTGCTACCAAATGACCCCCTTGTATTAGGTGCAGCTACCCAATGACCCCCTTTTTCAAAATGCCAAAAAATTTGACAAAACTTTCAAATTCTTTTATTTCAGCAAATTTGTATTTGGAACAAGAGATAGAATTTTGCTCCATTTGTTTCAAAATTTTCCACCCGATGACCCCTTCTGTGAACTTTTATACCCAATGACCCCCTTTTTTCAAAATGTTATACCCAGTGGACCCTTTTTTATTTTGTTTGTACCCATTGAACCCCCTTTATTAAAACTATGTTTTGTACCCATAGGCCCTCAACTTATATAGTTGAGTGCCCCCGATCTTAACTTGTAAACTTCTCGTGGTGTTTTTTTTTTCTGAACGTCACTGTCACTGACCCCAGGGCACTGACCTTTTACGCATTGTCACATGCATAGGTGTGTGCAGCTGTTTCTAATTCCTCAATGGCATGCGCATTGAGGCAGAACTGTCACTAAGTGTGTTTTTAGTGGGACTGGGAGCAGATGTACGGTACTTTGGCGTATAAATTCTGTGCAGTCAATAATTGTCCAAAATCTCCACACCAGTCGTATTGTGAATGTAATACCGTACATCGATATCCAAAAATTTTAAATTTGAATATTCATTCCAATATTCATAATTACCAAACGAGAAACGCTAGTAAATTCAACTTGATGACGAACAATAAAACATTTACTGACCATGCCATTCGTACTGCTGGTCCAATAGTATGGAATTCATTGCCAACTTTAATAAAAACGGCCAATTCAGTGAAACATTTCCGCAAAATATATAAGCGTGACTTGATTTCAAAATACGATTTATTCTTGAGCATGTTGAGCATTGTGTTTCTCGTTTGTTTGTTTAAATTGTTCCTTTTGATGGTAACAATTTATTTTTTTAAAGGGGGTGACTTCCTCTGGCCTTACTGGCCTTCTGGTCATCTCCTCCATAATTCGTTTGTTGTATAAGCCCAAAGCGCAATACAAAGGGATACGGCCAGGTACCATGTTGTTCGCAAGCTACACGTGTAATTCGGTAGATTCATGATCTGAAATTTTCCTGGTGTGTTAACTGTCATTAAAGCTAGACACCAGTTTTATTTTGAACTTGAACGGGTGTCTAATTAATGAGAATTTCGAGGTTCGGCAAACTGGCTTTTAATGAGCACAATGTACATTATTATAGACCAAATACACCTATAGAAGCATGTTCAAGCAACACTTTGGCACCTTGGACTATTGTTCTATAGTTGCCGATATCTCTCTCTAGTTGGTGCATTACCTGTATGCCACGCTTTAGCCTATAGCAAGATCAGTCATGAACGATTTGCTATTTACGCATCGTTATTGGGTTGGGAAAATGCGGCTTTAACAACCAATTATTCAAAGGGGTTTAGGCTATTGGGTTGTTTATTGGGAGAGATTATTTAACATTGATATTTATATTCTATAATAATAAATTCACTTTAAGGAAAATTTGTGTGTGTCAAGGTCGAATTTTTCTGGTTTTACATTGCAATAATATTAAATAGTACCAGGCTTCCCATTTTGTACTTTTATTTAGTGTTTAAAATTTGCAATTAATAAAGTGGTTTTACATGACAAAACATCGTGTCACCGGAAATTGGTAGGTGAAATTCACATGCCAGGGTTGCCAAAAATTCCAGCCCAAATGGTTGGACAAATAAGTGAAAAGTCGCCGAATATTTTTTTATTATTTACCATTGGTTCCTATGGGATAAGAAACTACCAGAATTCGCTTTAGCCAATGTCGGAAAGTAGCCCTTTTTTCTTAGCCATCAATAATATTATTGGTGATTATAGGACAGGATATTGTCGCGTAGAAAATCTTCAAAGTCGTCCTATATTGGGCTATTAAATCATGGGTTTAATTGGCAACCCTATACTGACCTGAGCGAAGCAAACTATAGTTACATAACAAAGCAAATATGTTGACATTGTGTTAAGCGTCAGCGGTGAAACAAGAACTGTCTTTAAAAAGACAACACGATTGATATAAAAACATAGAATGCGCTATCATGATATACATGTTCACTTAAAACAAAAGTAAAGAAACAATTTAGGCCCAAATAAATAAACAGCATACAGCAGGTGATATCTTGTAAATATACAGCCTATACAGCATGTGCTATCTTGTCAAGAATGATAAGTCATATTAGGCCTGTAGGCCTATAAAATTTGAAAATGTGTCTGAAGATAATTATACACTTAGAACAAAAAATAAAGCAATATTTAACACAACCATGCATCTATCATGAATGATGAGAAAATTGATGATGAAAACAAACAAACAAACAAACAAAATAGGCCTATATAAGAGCATGCACCCCAATAAAGAATTACCGGTACTTAAAATTAGGTAAAACAATGAAAAAATCATATAACGTGAAATGAATATGACACATTTGTAAATAAAGTAATACCGTACTCAAGTAAAAGTGCAATATTAAATGAAGAATACGAACAAATGTGTATCATGATAATACACTTGAAACAAAAATAAAGAAATACACGACCATGATAATGTGACCTTAAGGGCGCACACCACTAATTAAGCATCCTTTTGAAATATACATAAAAAGTAGTACCTTTCTCACCTTTGATTTTTGTATTTACATCTGCGTATACATGTGCATAAGAACAATTATTTTGTAGGCCTATAGCCGAATTTGTAAAATAAAAATGAAATTTAGTAACAAAAAAAAGGCCACACATAAACTTTGTATTGCCAAAGAAAAAAAGAAAACTTTATACTACAAGTATTTTAACTCTTATCAAGTTTTTCCGGGAATAACGAATATTGACTGCTAGGACCAGAAAAGAGGGCTGTTAAAATGATAGGCCCAAGATAACTTCAAAACCATGCAATGACATTGCTTCAAGACCACCGAGGGTTTATAATTATAATATATAAAGCTAGCAGTCAATAACATATTAAAAATGATTTATTTTATATATCATAGGCCTAAAAAAGATTTTATTTTTTCATCTAATTCGTTAAATAAACTTGTTTCCCGTTAATTCAAAATAGGTAGTTTCATCAAAACTTGAATTCAACATTTTTACGCAATATCCTGTAACTTATATTAAAACGTCCAATTTCTACATTCCTAATCCTAAGAAAGCTAAATAGGCCTATATGTAAATTTGAGAATTAAGAACAATACCACCAATAGAAATGCTCTTTATACCTAAAAATTTCAACTTTCCCGGTGTATATAATTCTGGGATACTCTGTATTTTGAAGGAAGATACCGTGAGACCCTCACGATTTTCAGTTTGTTTTGCAAGTAGGCCTACTCAGTGGCATCTCTGGGTGGGGTATGGTGGTAGGGTATTAGAGTGGGATAGGCCTATAAGGGTAAGGTGGTAGAGATTAGAGTGATGTGGGTAGTGGATTTCAAACTATAATTATGATAATCAATTTCTTGCATTGGTTTAATATTCAAATGGCACAGACAGACAAACAACATCAACATCGCAAAAAAAATTGGGCACATTGGGCTTATACAAGGTTCTGAACAGAAACATCACATGCCGACCAAGACAGCACAAATGCCTAAACCAACCAATCAGAACACACCAACCAGAATCACACATCGCTACCCTTCCACAACCCGTATTTACCGAGAACCGCCAATGCAGGGAACCGCGAAAGCCGAGAACCGCTCTAGTTGATATTGCTTTTTCTTTATTTGTTAAAAGTTTTTTAATTTATACTTGTGTGATTTGTGTGAATTATGGAAATAAAATTGTGTTGTATCTTGTATGTATATTGGAGCACTACATGTATAACCAATCAAGGATAAATGTAGTATGGTATTGCCAGAAGTGGTACATATATTTTCAGTTATGACCTCGGCGGAGGTCATACAAAACCCTTCAGGGAATATTATGTGCGGTAAATTTGATTCACTATAAACAGCACCAGTTGCGGTATTATAAGAACTGCCTTAAATGATGTGTTGAACACTCAGTTTAAAAACACGTTTAGTGATTCTATTGTTGTTAAATGGAAAATTTGTGTGGAATTTATCCATCATTTGGATGGATAAACTACTCGGGATAAATCCCAGGGGAAAAAACCCTCACAAGTATTAACTAGAATTCATAATCTCATTAATAAACGCGATGCGTGCGATCCAATCATGTTTTATTATTTGTGAAAACGCGAACGCAAATCGAGGTCATTAATATCTCACAATTGACTGCAAAATGCGTAATTGTTCCAATGTCGCACACAATTGACTGGCGTTTGCGTGTTGTGCGTCGAACAAACTACGCGCGCGCTGGCTGCCGTATTTGGATTGTGATACGCACTTTTGTTATTGGTCGTCCTGTTTTAGCCTGATCGATTTTTGGAAAGGGAAGATGTAAAAATCATCTATTTTTATAAACTATTGATCAAAATTTTGTGTTATTTTAAGAGATTAAAGTGACGGTTATGAATGAGGTTAATAACTTTGCATCGGTAATATGTTGGGCATTGTGAAAAATCTAAACATTTTGCTATGGACCTCGGAATATATATTCCTCGGTTCCAAAGGCAAAATGTTTAGATTTTTCACAATGCCCTCCAAATAACCGATGCGCAGTTATTAACCTCTAAATAAAAGTGTCACGGCATGGGCTTATTTATAATTCCTTAGCTGCTATTTTGCACAAAATATATCTGAATAGATCAATAGAAGCACAATTAAGTTTGACATAAAACTTGTAAACAATGTAAATAATTTCCAAGTTGATGATAGGCAGTCTCTAGTAACAAGATACTGTGTAATGTTTGCAATTCCTCTCTCGACTCACAACAAGTCTTAGATGATAATCTTGGCTGATCTTTCTCATTTCCGGCTGGTGCCTTAAGCATCCGCTATTGGTAATACACGGCATGATTTTGTCGTTGTTTGGACGGGGAAAGCGTAGGCCCCAGTACATCAATTAGCAAGGGCAATTTCTGGGGATTTGCACTTCATTTACTGCTGGATTAGAGATGAATTAGCGCAGTCATGCAATGGTTGTCTTTCACGGCGGATGCATAAGAGTCATAATTACTGGCAAGTTACTCAGTGGACATCACATTGGCAACTTGTACTGAGACAGTTGTTGTAATTCTGGTTTTCTAAATCTAATATTTAATTTATAATGGCTCTATTTAATATTCATATTTTAAGTGACATCAATTTTTAGTTATAGGGCTTGAGGTGTAAAGGATTTTTAATTGTATAATTTTTTTTTATACTGTAGATCATCTGATAAATTTATAGGGGTTGCAATGGAAAATATCACATTTGACCAAATTATGTGGTTTACTGGAATACCGGTACCAAATGAATGCAAACATGGCATTGAACAGTTTGAGAATAGCTTCATTAATTGCTCTTACATGTAATCGTCGGCAGAGTGCAACACTATCGTAAGTGCAGTAGACTGCAATAGCTGCCATTTGTAACATTTCAATAAATGTACCTTACTTTTAAACAATAACACTAGAAAAACACACAACTACATGTAAAGGTGATATCTTGGGGTTAGCTTAGTGGACATCAGGAAAGTATACAGAACATCAACACTTACAATGTGCATGGTGAGGGGATTTTGCTGCAAACAATAGGTGTTTTACAAAAGGCAGCTATTACATTCTACTGCACTTACGATAGTGTTGCACTCTGCCGACAATATATGTCTTCAACATTTGTTCATGTTGAAACATCAGGGCAAAGCTCAAGTAAAATATTATGAACTTGGTCAGTCAGCGGTATTATCAATATGTATTATTCATAGTTTTAGCGTTGTGGCATGGTAGGGGTTAATCTGTCTAATGAGTGCATAATTTTTAGTGACTAGATGAAGCAGCATAGCATAAATAATGGAGTGTTGCTGATATGATCTGGAGCAGAGCTAAAGCATTGTGAGGTGCCTGCCCCATTTATCGCCAATATCTTGCGTAATTCTAAGCATATTGGCGTCACACTTCAATCTACATGAGCTGCAAGTGTAAACTTATAATTTGTATCCATCGACATATAGACACCATATTTAATGATGCAATTCATGGAGAATAAAAACCTGATTATTACTAGTTGGCAATTTTGAATATGAATGATTTTGTTTGCCCCAGATAAAATCTAAACAACAGCATTGGTAAATTTTCTTAATTTACAAATTTGTCATGCAGTATCTTGAGCTGGTGTAATTGCACAGAAGCTTGTGGCAAGTTCAGTTTACAATTTGAGAGTTGAAACACTTTTGATGCATTCAATGAACAAACTAAACAAAGAAGAAAACAGTGACAGGAATTTTTTTTCTGTGTTTGTTGCATAGTGAATTTCAGGGGGCAAAATCAACCAATTTTGCACAAAATTGCTGCAAAAAGTAAAAGAAATTTATGTAATTTTTGGGGTTTTGCCTCAAAAGTGGGGGTGGGACAAGAAAACTATTGGGGGGAAAATGTCCCCCTTGCCTTGCCCCCCCGTAGCACCGCCACTGCAAGAAAACAACCCCGATCTGGGAAGAAATTATGGGATAGAAGCTCATCATGTTGTTTGATAGAAATGGAACCAGAACAGAATTTAAAATTAAGACAATTCCACTATTACTTGATTTGGTGTAATTAATGACAGTCATTAATGGAGTAGTGCAATTATTGCACCTGTTCATTAACATTTTGTTGAGAAATATACATGTAGGCCTATGTTGGCCTACATTCACCCTATTTCATTTAAAAATAGGGGTCTTTTGGTGAAAGATTTGATGCCAAAAAAAGGGGTCATTTTGGTGAGAAGCCTACAAGAATGGGGGTCATTGGATAAAAAAAACCCCAAAATCGCAGTCCCCTTCAGCGAGACATTGGCGTCACCCCTTAATCCAATTTCACCAGATTTATAGATATCTTAATGACTTCCCATTCTTACTGATTGCAGCAAACAGTTAATTAAGACTAAAGGTCCGATCATACTATGCCACAATTGCTTTGCTTTCGAGTGTGTTGCTGCACTGTGCATCGTACTGCAAAATACTGCATTGCGGTATCGAAATAAAGTTAAATACAATTTGACTTGGGAAATGCGATGAGTTGCATTGAGTTAATCAATATATCGGGAATGCAAGGCATTGCAATGCAAGTGAGGCGTAGTATGAACAAACCTTAAGACTATTCCAAGGAATGTGATTAATGATAACTAATTACTGTTTTTTAACTGAGTTATTATCTGTGTACTTGTTTTGGATGAGCAAGATTTATGTCATTGATCAAATAACCGGTATATGGTGATTATGGTCTTAGAATAAGGTGTGAATTATGACACATTTCATAGCGGCAATCAGCAACAAATAGTTAATTAAGATTAATTAAGAAGATTTTGAGGAACTTGATTAATTCCAATTTATGACCGATATCCTTACCAACGCAAAGTGGTACATCTGTGCATCAGGCAGTTGATGAGCACGACTGTCGCCATCGGTTAAGGGCGAGTTGTGGATTGTCTTTGAATAAAGGTGTGAATTATAATACCTGTATGATAAAACAAACAGATGAGAAAAGGTGTTGGATTGCCTTGGATAGGTGTGAAGCCAGGAAGTCATACACCTTAGTTTTCCCAGAGAAAACCTCACGAGGACATCACATTACTGTGACTGAAAAACACCTCATATTCTATTATTGTAGAAGATGTAAAACGAAGTGCTGTATCTGACCTAATTAGTGTCCCTTCCTTTACCTTTTTTTAACTTGCACTTGTTTAAAAGTCCCTTTTCCTGGTTAGCATGAGACCGGGACATGAGATTGATCAGTAAAAAGTATAATTACAAGAGTTGCTAAGAATTAATACATTGATTTGTGTGGGAACTTTCAGTTTGACTTTCATAGTAGATAAAAACGCCCACTTGAAATCTTGAGTTAATTTAAACTGTTCAACTGATCCGTTCTTTTTTTCTTCTACAGCACACACTGCGGCAGTGAATTCATTGTCATTCCATCCTAGTGGCAACTACCTCATCACAGCATCTAATGATTCCACATTAAAGATCTTAGATCTTCTGGAAGGCAGGTTATTCTACACATTACATGGGCATCAGGTGAGAGATAAAGGCTCTTGCTTGGATTAGGGCCATTGGGATGGGATCATGTCACATGTGACTGACACATTCATATGGTTCCTCTTCTGACTAGCCAATAATGCACACAACACAAATAAAAACCAACAACTTTGATACACCAGTGCTGCATTTAAAATTGTTCAAAGTTTTTAGATATTCACTTTGAAGTGGTTACTTCACAGACTTACACAAGTTATAATGTGATGCGATCAAGCAAAATGTTGTTTGTTGTTCAATATTGAAACCAGTTTCCAGTTTATTGCATGCGCCATTGCATGTGCCATTTTCAGAGCTTAATTTGAGGGAAAACTCAATCACAAGTGAACTTAGAGTTCCAGAGATATGGTAATGTTAGTGGTGCTCGAAACAATACAACGGAAGTCGAATACTATTATTGGCTATATATGTTGCAACTCCAGCAAACAGGAAACCGCTCTGTTGATAATTCCATCAAAATTGTATAAATTTGTGATTCTAATTGAGCTACAAAATGATGAAGTTACAGAAAGCAACAGAATACACACATCTAATCACAACTATTCATAATATCCTATGCATCTATCTAGTAAAGAAAACTTCTGTAAAAGTGTAAGATTCCCACCCTAACCTCTTATATGTCCTAGCAACACAAATCTTTTTAAAATGTCATAAACATGTTTTTGGTTTTGGTCAAAATATTTTAATAACTTTTAAATGTTGTGTTATAATAAGGTTATGAAAATATTTATAAAACACTTTATATAAAGAAAACTCTGTTAGTACAACAACATTTTTTAAAATATTAGTGTAAAATATATTTTGACAAACATTTTGGCAAACTATTTTGTTAACACTGAAATAACATTATGTTAGAATGATTTGCAGCATGTTTTCAAAAATATTTTTGAATGTTTTTAAAATGTTTTATACCCTTTATATAACTTAAAAATTTAAACAAGAACCACAGGTGATTCACACCACCTATTTGCATTATTTTATTTCATTATCATGTTGTTTATAGGGTCCAGCCACAGCTGTAGCCTTCTCAAGAACAGGGGAGCACTTTGCCTCAGGTGGAGCAGATGAACAGGTAAAATAGATTATATTATGTCTGGCAATTATCACCCCATTTTCAATTTGTAGACTCCTCAACAACAGTAAGGTATGATTTGGCTTTATCAGCATGAATGGATGGAAGATAGAGTGGCAGCATTGCATTGAGGGAATCCAAGAAGCCCCTTCCTTAGAAATAAATGTTGGCATCCAGAGGGAATTGTTATATACAAGAATATTTAGTCTTTTATATTGTGGAAATTTGGCTCATCTTCCAAGGAAATGAACATTTTCCTCATTCTTTATTGTATTTTAGTACACCTTTGACTAAAATTCAAAAGCCATGTCTACACTCAAGTCCTGTTTATCAGGGACAGTCTGTGTAGGTCAGTGGTAGAGCGCTCGCCCGACAAGCGAGAGGGCTGGGGTTCAAGTCCCCACACAGGCAGGTATGTCCGGAGTTTTTACTCTGGTATATCTGCCTATGCATGTTATGTTTCCATTTGTAAATTCATGTTTAAATATGCTAGTGTGCGATGCGTAATTCTTCTTTCCCCTATATATTGATATATTAAGAATAACGATTAAGCATCATTAATTTGATCTCGTGCACTAGTTGTTTGAATGTTTCCATGTTCCAGTGTATGATGCATAAGCCTCTTTCTCTGTTTGTATCTTGTATGATTATATTAGGCTGGCGGGTAAGCATCATTAATTGATCTCGTACAATGGTATGTAATGTGTTGTTTGTACTGTTCACCCTTGACTGCTTATATCCAAAAGTACCAGACTTGAGTCCTGTTTATCAGGGACAGTCTGTGCAGCTCAGTGGTAGAGCGCTCGCCCGACAAGCGAGAGGTCTGGGGTTCAAGTCCCCGCACAGGCAGGTATGTCCGGAGTTTTTACTCTGGTATATCTGCCTATGCATGTTGTGTTTCCATTTGTAATTTCACGTTTAATTGTGCTAGTGTGCGATGCGTAATTCTTCTTTCCATTGTACATTGTGATATGGTTAAACATCCTTCACCTTGGCTAAGAAGGATTCAGAGAGCATTAAGCTCATCAGTATCAGCATAGAGTAGGACAAAAATTGAACGGCAAAACCAATTACTTTCATGTCACTAAGAATAAGTATTTTACAGAGAGTCAATATTACAGTGTGTCTATGTTGAGGTGAACTAGAAGCGCCATCTCTGATTAGACGCTCGGTTGCCTTCACGTTTCTGTGTTTGTATTGTTTGCACGATATTATAAATGGAAGCTTTGTGCTGTATGATGATTGAAATAAAGTATAATTTAGTTCAATGTAGGTAAGAGGCTTACACTGAAGCATAGATACATGCAAACATTACACACTAGCGCATGAGATCCAGTTAATCATTCTTACCCGCAATTCTTAATATATCAATATGCAAGGGAATTAAAGAATCACATATCACACATAAGAACATTTTAAACATTGTAATATATGTTTAAAATGTTCTAGTGTACGTGTGATGCATGATTCCTTATCGCTTGTATAACTTAGTTGTTATATATTGGTATAATTATTGCATAGCAGAATGTTCCACATTGTGGGGAATTTACTGCACATATATTAAGGTTGTATATTTTTTAATGGAAATGTTATTTCAAAAAAATGTCATTGTACCATTTGTATTATATTTGCTAAAAACAATGTTGTGAAGGATTCTTGAGATAAGTTAGACCCTGGAAAGGAAAAATAATTAAGGTGATTTTGAGGGTTTGTTGATGGGAAATCCAGTTGCTATAAAAGCCAGAATGCAGATTTTTTTCAATTTGAAGAAAGGTTGTGTGGGTGAGATTCGAAAAAACAAAGGTCTCATTAAGTGATGACATTGGATCATTTTCATGAAACAATCTTGATATTGATTATTTGCATTATGTTGTTTGTGAGCTTGTTTTTAATTGTACTGGAAATTGTAAAGTAACCTGCATTGCAATTTTATCATTCAGAAGATATTTGTTATTATATACCTCATATATAGATTCCTGTCATCTGATTGGTTAAAAGTGCAGTCATTGAATTAGCTATGCCCTGCTTTTTAAGAATTACGTAAAACTGAACTATTCCCGGGCAATAGTCTTTTAAAAGACTATTCCCGGAATAATCATTTTCACATCACCGGTAGCGATGGCATGTTAGCATTACGCAGCGATGGCGTGTTCGCATTACGCATACGCAGCAGTGCCAACGCGATGCCTGCCAGTTGCGGTGACGCGAATGGTTCATAACGAAAAACTTTCTTTGTAAATTTTATCATGGCCTATGAACAATAAAATAGGCCTTTTAACCAATCAGATGACAAAAATCTATATTTATTCGGTATATAAAACAAATATTGACTGCTTTATTCGGGACATGGTTAAGATTATAGGCCCGCGGTGATCTCAAAACCATGCTATGACCTCGGCTGCGCCTCGGGTCATAGCATGGTTTTGAGATCACCTTGGGCCTATAATATTAACCATGCCCCTCATAGCAGTCAATATTTGTATAATATAAATGGATGTCAGTGTTTATTGGTCAGTTTTTCAATATCAAATATGTGACTCCTCGCCACAACTGAGCCCGGATGTCGCCAGTGCCACTATTGAGATATGCTCCATCGAACTTAACAATAAACAATAGGAAAGAAAGGATTTATTGACTGTTTTATTGATTTTCACTACTTAAATGTCAAGTACTATAGACATGATATACATCATTTTAAAGCTAATTTCAAGCAGAATATTTTGGTTGAATATCTCAAAAATGATGATTGGCGACATCCGGGCTCATTTGTGGCGAGGAGTCACATATAAAGCTGCACATATATAGTTCTTTATTGTGACATGCACCAGTATGTCAAGCGTGCTGATTACATATGTGGAAGAGACGGCAATTAATCTATTTTCACTGGCTGGTTGGCGCAGCAGCGGCTTGGAATAACAAATTCTGGCTGGCTTTACACTGAGGCAGAAATAGATGCAGTAGTGCAAATACAAAGGCACAGTTGCAAGATGGTAGTGTTTAAACTGGAATGTTGAGGGATTGTGTCAATTTGACAGGGCAAAAAGACAATAAAATACCTGATAAAAACCATAGAAAATGAAAGTATTTCTTATTTAGAAAACTCAAAAGGCTAAGTTTGTATTGGTGATTTAATAATGGACTAGTCTAAACAGGCCCTAGCTGTAGGCTGGATTTATTCCACACCATTTCCCATCTTATTCTAGTTCAAAATTCATGTCCACTGGATGATAAATTTGTTACCTGGTTAGCTCTCATGTAATAAAAAGTATAATTGAGTTGATATATTATATCACATGTCAGAAGCGGAATGTGATTCAACCTCAAACTATCAATATTTTATCATATTAGGATGAACTAACGGGATAATTGAGTACCGTATTCGACCTAATTAGCTTTCTTAAGTCGGTCACTCTGGGGGACGCTCCTTAAAACAATGAAACAAAAGTCAGTAATGTGAATTTACACTTGTAAACATCACCAATAAGGTGGGAAGGTTTAGATGGTTTTATTTAGGCATTTGCTGAATTTAGGTGCATTGAAAATGGGACATTTAAACAGTTGTCACTATAAAAAATAATGTACATGTATGTGGGGAGTGTGCTAATTAAGTCAAATATATGTTATTCCCATTTATACTTGACATAATTTCAAACCAATATCAGTAAAGCACTGCATGTTATTTAAATCTGTTTTAAACTGGAAATGCACTGACCAGCAAACCCTTTTAAATTTTCCTGAAGAGATAATCACTAAGTCTTGAATGACAGCTTTCTTGAAAATGCTACATGATACCACGCAGGAGGGAGGTAAAACTGATGGGGAAATCCCCCGGGGAAATCCCTGATTTTGTATATATTTTACCTTTTGATAATTGCCTTTTATGAACCATTCAAGTTTATTTTGAGGTTAGTGATATGAACCAGTAATAAGTATTGGTTGTGTAGGAAGCATCAAGTGCAATGCACTTATAATGATTAGTTGAGTAAAGACAGTAACAGATGTGTACTAAGTTTAGACAAAGACTATGAAGATTAACAATGTCAGTTGATTTCAAGTTTCCTTTGTCTTATTCTTTATACATTTACTTGTAAAAAGTGCAAATTTATATCAAGTGTGAAATATTGTCACATAAAGATAGTATTCAATTAATAGGTAAATAAATGAGATGCACTGTTATATATGAAGAGCTTTGTTGCAAAACCCCTTACATCCACTTGGGCAGTTTTGAGAACGCATCAAAAAAATCACTGATATAAGGGATTTTCAACAAAAGCAGTTTTTGGTGGGATGCTCATCCTACCCAAGCATCTCGCCAAAAACTGCTTTTGTTGCAAACCCCATGGAGGTATATAAATAAATTTATTTATATACCTCCATGCAAACCCCCATATATCAGTACTTTTTTTTATGATTGTTTTGATGTTTTCTTAAAATTGCTCAAGTAGGTTGTAAGGGTTTTTGCACAAAGCTCTTCATATATATAATTTTAAAAAAAAATTTGCGCCACTATGAAGCTTATATGTACCACCATGAAGCTTATTACATTTAATGGATTTTCTCTCAGTCACACATATGTAATATGTTCCGAGTAACTCCAAAATTAAAATAGATTTTTCTAGCTATTCTAGTTGACCTTTGTTAAATGTAATACAGGGTTTGTTGAATCATGCATTTCTCTTCTCCTAACCTCGTCTCACTTACTGACACTTCCCATTTCATTTCATTATCCTATTCTCTCTATCTTCTTTACCAATTCGCAATTTTATCTACCATGCTAATAAAGGAGAATCTAGTACTTTGTGGCACTGTAGGATTTTGAAGAGAAAAAAACACCTCTGAATTTATAAAACCTGTACCATGTAGTTTTCATCATTTGAAAGGTATAAAGCAGTGCTTAAATGGAAATACGCCATACACATTAACCCTATTCACTCGGATGTTGACTGCAGACGACAAGTCCCAAAAAAATTTTAAAATGCAAAAATTTCAGAATTGTAAATTCTCATGACCATATTTGGAATCAGCATGGAAAATGCATTAAAATGAGTACAAACAAGCCTAGTATTAGTTCATTGGTTCTTAAGATAGCTCTTGAATTTCAGAAAATATCTTACAACTTTTCATGTAGAAGCCTAAATATGCATGGCCAGCAAGAAAAGCATTAATATTGACTCAAGTAGGATTTCTCTTTGTGGTTTCACCTTCTATGTCTCCCCTTCTCAGTGATTTGTCTCATTCAAAGCCATTTCCCCCTATGGCTGTAAAAACAGTGCGAAGTGTTGCAATCATTTGAGATTGTGATGCTGTTACCGTTATATAGGTGTCAGGGAATTGTCTTTATTGATGTTGAATTCTCTTGCGAGTACCCTTTTCCAGGAATCAGAATATTGGCTTTGTAACAATACCTTTTAGAATTGCACACGACATATACCAATTGAATAAGCGGGGTTTTAACTCGTAGATATTTTGTACATGTGGAATTTTCACACTGGTGCTATCCGAGTAGCAACCGTGGTGCGTACAACTGTGCGGTGAAATACAAGTGTGATTTTAGTTTTTGCAGTGATGTGCGAGATGAAAATGGCACTAAAATCAATTGCATTGCTAGATGCCGGGCAGACCATTAAATCAAGTTGCCCGTTAATTGAATTCCTTCCATTGCATTGCTAGGTACATTATTTATGAAACAAAATGAAGCAAAACAATATGATAGCTATACATGTGTATAAATTGTCCTAAAAATTGAAAAGCTCATCAATACTTATATATTATAACATTGTTATTATAAAACATGTTGTTCATGGGTCCTGGTTTCACTTATTCTATAATGAACTAGTTCTGCTTCCGTTTTGCGACAATTAAAATGTGATTTTGAATTGAACTACAGCCAAGAATAACACCTTATCTGAAATGTTGGTGTTGATTATCTTGTAGTGCAAATGAAGTCTCTTGTTTATAATTACTGTATGAATGTTATACAAGCATACTCATCATGGTTATCACGTATAACAAAGGAGAGAAATTCAAACTTGGATTTATGAGCCAAGGAGATGCCAATAATATATGGTTTGATCAATGAATTGGAGAAGGCAGACTGCCATGATGATGGTGTTTTTTATACGGTGTCTCTGCGCTGAATTACTACTTGAAAATCATGTAAATGTATTAGAAAAACTTTCCTGCCCATTTTTATTTTTCAAAAAAAAGAAGAACAAAAACCCAACAGATTTTTGACCACAATTTTTTCTAATTGCAAAATCCGATTGACTATAATAGTTGTTCAGTATTTTAAATGCTATGACTATTTTCTTCAAGTATGTAGTATCCGTACAAGCTACCTGTAACAGTGTGACAGTTGTGATGTGTAATGACAACAGTCTTCATTTTATCATTGCAATTTGCATCACATTATTTTACCCTATTTTAGACTATGTGTAGTTCACATGGCATGATATAATTTCTCAATTCAGAATTTACCCCCTTCTGTAGCAGAACTTTTCACTTTCATAAATGACTTGAAAGAGGATTGAGTATAATTGGCAACTGAGCATTAATATTTTTACAATTTGCTGTCACTAAAGGACCATAATACACTTCTTGTCATACATATAGTGTCTATGACAGTGACAGGTAAAAGGCAGACAAATGACAAATAGATACATATCTTTTGATTGCTAAGAATACAAACAATAAAAAGTGCATTAGGTATTGCAAACAAAAATGACAGTAGGTATTGGTAAGGGGAAATCCCATCTCTTACGTGATATGATATGCATGGTAATGATAATGTAATTATAGTTGAAATTATATTTACATTTATAACCATGCCATTAGCGATTTTGTATATTTCATGAATGAGTATACGATAATACAGTATTTTTCAAGTGACTTCTAATAATACCTAAGTGTGGGAGTTACGAGAAAGTTGTTCCCCTGATATTACTCTGCAGGCACTATATCTGTTTTTATTCCATCCCATTTTGATTTTAACCCTTTTTATAAGTGCTGATGAGGTGATTGTTGGCTTTTGTTTTGCTTGTTACAAGTATAACATGATTTATTGATTCTTAGAATATACTAGTAATTGGAATCTTGTTTTTATAGCTCTCTTGCCATAGTTAGAATTTTAGATTAATGCATCTCTTTGCATTAATTTTAGATTAATGCGTCGCTACACATTTGTATTTAGGCCAGGAACAAAAATAACATGTTTTTCATCCCCACTTGCTCTGATTTTGGATGCCGCACTGATTTTTTTTTTGTAATTTTTATTTAGAAAAAAATCCAAAGTCGAATACCTATCTTGAAACGTACCCTTCATGTTTTCATCATATCATTTGTATGTCGTTCATTTCAGTTCACCATATGAACTTTTAAAACAGCACCATAATACCATCTTAAAATATCATGGGCCATCTTTGAAATAATAAGAAAATGTTTGAAAATATTAAATAATAAGGGTTGCCTCATTCAATTTTAAATTATTTTGTTGCTTGGCCTTGCAGGGATCACACTTGATACATTTTATGTAAATGCATTTGAATTTCTTGATTTTGTTTTTCCCACTATTGTAGTGTTTTTCTAGTGGAGTCAGTAAACATAAGAGCAAGTTTAATTTTAAACACACCTCATATATGCGGTCACAATACACCTGCCATTACCCATTGACATCACTTAAAACACCTGCCTCCTCCTTTTGACATCAATGACTGCATACCTGCCTCCTCCTTTTGACATCATTGATTGCATAAGACATTAAAGACAATAAACAATATAATTAATTATCATTCTAATGCACTTGTTTTGCTTCCAGGTTATGGTATGGAAAACAAATTTTGATAAGATAGATTACAATGAGGTCTTACAATCTCACCGTGCAAGATCACAAGTGCAGGCACCCCCGCACATCCACGACATCCATCCTCGGTCTCCAATGCACCGCAAGCAGTAAACACAGGCGCCCGAGGTGAACCCGCGGGAGAAATACTGAGACATGGGAGCGCAGACACCAGGTGTGACAAACCTAGGACCAGCTCTGTTTACGCAATCACAGGTAATTAATATACTGGTTGGTTTAATTTAATCACATTGTTTTATGTAGGATAAAATTGGATGTCAAGTGAATCTTTGTAAGATGAACAGAGTAGCACTATATTAGATTATTCAAGCAAAATTCACCAGTAAGTAACATTTGAAGAAGGCATTAATAAATGAAAGTTCAATCCTTTTAGGCTCAGCCTTGCACATCAGTTCTAAGAAGTAAAAGTAGGAAAAGGATATACAAAAATAGATAATTTGCATGCAATTTTGTCACATTTGGCATTATCTTGAGCAGTTTCAATGAATCATCAATCAGAAAATGTATGTGCTTCAAGAAGAAATAGAGAATTCTGATAACTTCCCAACTGTAATGAAACTTTATTTTTAGTCCAAAATGTTTCAATATTGATAACTTGATAGGCAGTACATGTAATTGATAGCAATGGTGCAAGTTATCTGTGTGCCAACAGCATATATTGTAGCATCAAGTTTTAGCGATGGTACAGTTTCAAGTCAGTCAAGTTAATGGAATGTGTTTACTAGATGAATAAGGGATTTTTGCGGTTCTAGACTTTGCCTTAGTGGGTAGATTAGTGTATTATAGTCAAATGGTGGAAATTGGAATACCAACACAGATGTAATGTATTATTAGTGATCTTTGTGGTTTTTAACCACACTGTCTCAGCTAATTGTGTTGCAACTGTATTTCAAATCAATACAAATAGCGGCAACTTTTAAATTCGGGCATTTTGCTTTCAAAACACTGATCTGTTGTTAATATGGAACAAAATTGGACAAATTGGGTATCAGAATTTGCGTAAATAAATCATCCTTCTTTTTTTTATAAGAAATATAAATATATAATAATGTGAAAACAACTATTAGTTCTGAAGCCATAGGCGTATTTATAACAGGTGCGTTACTTTTTGTGCAGACTTTAGAGGATGGGGTTGCAGGTTAATCTGAAACTTGAAGATCTTTATCCTTATTCGAGTTTTTGATATCCACATGGGTGAAGTATTGGAATATTCATTTTTGTTCATCAATTTATTGATATTAAATAATGTACTTAATTTCACAAAGATACAGGTAAGGCCTAAAAAATGTTTGATTGGTGTAACCAGGCCTTGCCGTCTAGATTTTAATGGTGAGTGGTTAATCACTCGCTAGCATGGTGGCGAGCGAAAGCGATCGCTTGCCTCAAACCTGACTGACCCTAAAAGTAGGCCCGACCTTGACTTTTTTTTCTTTTTTAAATTTAAAAAAAGAAGAAAAAAAGTTCCAAGGCCTTTATCAACGCAATTTACAGCTTTAAAAGTAAAAAAAAAAACCTAACTACCTACCCTAATTTTTTTTTTGCCAAGCAAACAAGCCTTAGAATTATATTTTGGATAACATCTGTGCAGATTATTGTTTCAGGATGATAATTTATATATTTTTCAAAGAAACCAATGGAAGTATATGCAACATTCACTTTAGTATTATATCAAATGGGAGATTTTATATGTCAATACGCAGCAGATTTGCTATATCGCATGTGCATTTCGTATTTTTACAGGCAACTATATAACTGCAAGACTATTATTAACTGCAAGACTATGTTATGTGACTTAATAGTCTTGAACTTGCAGTCATGCAGTAACTTCGGGGATTATCACAGGAATATCATATGTGCGTTTAAGAATAAAACAAGTAAAAGTACCATGTTTTATTTGTAAACCCATTCCATTAGAAATGAAACTTAATGATTATTTAAAACTGCAATTCCAAAACATAATTTGTATTCAAATAAATTGAAAGACAACCCCGCATATATGCGTGTGGTGATAACCCTGTTGGTGCAATAGCATCTTATGTGGACTTACGATGTTCTTGCACTCTCAAACTTGACATTCGTTTGTCTACAAGAATTTTCTTATATTTTCATAAAGTGGTACTTCGTAATCCACAGCTTCATCCTTCCAACTATACCATCAGAAATCTAGGACTACACAATGTTTGTGTGGGTATAACCTTTCTTGCAGGTATGGCCGTTAGACAAAGACATCGTCCAATTTGTATTTTCTGACAGACAAATTACAACACCTGTAATACATAGCCTATATAACTCACAAACTTAATTTCTGAATCAACTGAAATGTTGGAAATAAGATTTTTGTGTGGACAACTCTATAATTCAACTACACCCTAAAAAGAGGATGCTAGATTTATGAAAGTATCTGCAATTCATATAAAGCTAAAAAAATGTGCAATGACTAGATTTATCACCAAACATGTGACAGATATTTGTTCATTCACAAGATGATATAAATATGTTGTATAATTTAAAGAGTAATGTATACTGGGATATTTTTGCTGGGTTAATTTTTCATGATTTTAGCCATTCTGGACAGTTTAGTGGGTGTTCATTTCGCGTTTCCAAATATATTTGTAATAAATATTTTAACTGGTTAAAAATTTGCGCCTGCCTGCTTGTTTTATTTATTTATTTATTTATTTATTTATTTATTTATTTATTTATTTATTTATTTATTTATTTATTTATTTATTTATTTATTTATTTATTTATTTATTTATTTATTTATTTATTTATTTACATTAGTTTCAATACTACTTCTGGATTATATTTATTTATTTATTTATTTTTGTTTTCATTTTCATCTTCATCTTCATCTTCATCTTCATCTTCATCTTCATCTTCATCTTCATCTTCATCTTCATCTTCATCCTCATCCTCATCCTCATCCTCATCCTCATCCTCATCTCATTTTATTTTTATTTTTTATTATTATTATTATTTTTATTTTTATTTATTTTTATTTTTTTATTTTTTATTTTTTTTTTTAAATTCTTATTCTTATTTGTATTCTTCTTCATTATTTTTAATATCCCCATCAGTTGGCTGGTAATATTTTTTAGTTTGGTCAATAGAGCAATAACAAATTCAGCTCAGTTGCCATTTTACTAATGAATTAAATATATAATATTAATTCAGGTATCAAATAAACAACTGGTGTGATGAAATAACCTGCCATTGATAATAAGAACTTCAACCTGGTGATGGGTCAATTCAAGTGCGTTTGCCTCATCCCAGAACAAATTCCTCTACACGATGATATATAAATATAGATAGAGTTGTGTAATCAGAGACCACCGTTTGAAATAATTTGATTTCTTAAACTAAATTGGAAAAGAAAATCAATATTTTGTTGGGTCATGATCCCCGAAGCAAGTAGATAGCTAGGGCAAGGCCACCTCAGTGCATGCATATTGAGGGGCTCAGTCAAGGGAAAGGGGAAATATGCATGTTCAGATTTGCTGAGGAATTTGCGTGTTTTACAGTCATATTTTCATAGATACAGAGATGAACAAATTAATACCACCAATACTATTCTGAGGATGTGTGAGATTTTACTACCTTGGCGTGAGAAATTTCCCAAATGTGTGAGAGTTCACAGCCCTGATCCAGTGTCACAGAAGGAGTAATGAAGTCAATGAAAATAATATGCAACATCAAATGCATAATGTATTATACATGTACAGTATAATGTTTATACGAAGTACCCACTTTGAAACAAAAATGTAGACTATAGAGTCAATTGTAAATTGGAGATGTATATGCCCTCCACAATTTCAAATGGAGGGGACACAATATCAACTCCTCCCGTGATATATATTGTACATACCCTGCAGGATCTTCAGATGAATAGCTGTTCAATATCAACATTTGAAATTACGGTTAAAGGGGCATTTCGTGATCCACAGCCTCATCCCCACTTTTCTCAAAAAAGTTGAGATTTTTATATCACTGGAAACCTCTGGCTACATAATGTTTATGTACAAAATATTTCTTGCAGATTAATTTGTTTTGCAAAGATATCGTGAAATTTGAATTTCGTTCTGGTGCACCAGAACGAAATTACAACGCATTGTCTATGGAGCAGTGTAATACACATTATCATGCATAACTCGCAAACACAAAATCGGAATCAACTGAAATTTTGGAAATAAGCTTTTTTCAGTGGATATCTACTGACAAATGTCATAAAAAGAGGATGCTAGGATCACGAAACACTCCTTTAAATGTCACCATTTAAGTTGGCAGAAATTTCAGTGTGCTAAGTGCCAGTTTAATATGATTATCCCATATGAAAGGAAAGTGAATTATAATTTAAGGTAATAATTTTCGTATCTTGAAAGAAAAATTAGCTTGTATGTATATATTGTTCTACATTTAAGGGAAAAAATTATTGTATGTTTTTTTTTCTCCTTTGAAACAAGGTTATTATTTTGTTTCCTCTCTCACTCTTACCCTCTCTCTCCCTCTCCTGCTTCCTGCTTAATACGTCATTCATTCAATCGCATTGTTTTAATGTAGGGCACGCATCTTATGATGTTTTATGATGACAAAGTATTTCTGGATTGACATATTTATAAATGTTTTATATTGACACATATTTTCGGATTGACATTTAAGATGAACTCTTGAGAAGAAGAAGAGATAATGGAATTCAATATGCTACACTGAAAAAGCCTATTTTGTGACAAAATGAAAAAAAATAATCGGCTTTATACGACCATTCTCAACTTTTATATAGTGACCTTGTTTTTGTAATTATAACGAGTTAAATTTAGTTACAAATCATTCCGCATTTCTTAAAATGGCAGATGTTAGGTTTCTACAGTAAGCCATTGATAAACAGGAAAGACAAAAAATAATCAAATAAGGATTTGTTGATTAAGGTTGGTCTGAACCCTGGAATTATGGAAACTTTAGACCTCATAACTTCTAAATTGTTGGTCTAAAGTATATAAAAGTATACATATTTAGAATGGCAAAGACTTGATAAGTTCATCTGTGAGGTCAAATTTGGGTCAAAATGGCACTTTTATTTAAAATCCCAAAAATAATGGTTTTTGGCCCACTTCTTTTTGTGCACCGTAACAAAAAATTCTTGAGCCCAAATTTTTTTAAACTAATTTTTAAAAACTAGATCAAAATATCTGGGACCCGTTTTTTCATTTTTTTGAATTTCGACTAACTTTGAGAAATTTGCGCCAAAAATGGTCAAAAAATGCTGATTTTTCAAAAAAATCATAAAAAAGCCCGATTTTGGCACAAATTTCAAATATTTTTGGTGAAATTGGTCAAAATTCAAAAAATGAAAAACGTGTCCTAGATATTTTGATCTAGTTTTTAAAATTAGTTTCAAAAAATTTTGGCTCCAAGAATTTTTTTGTTACGGTGCACAAAAAAGAAGTGGGTCAAAAACCGTAATTTTTGGGATTTTGGTCCAAAAGTGCCATTTTGGCCCAAATTTGACCTCACAGATGAACTTATCAAGTCTTTGCCATTCTAAATATGTATACTTTTATATACTTTAGACCAACAATTTAGAAGTTATGAGGCCCGAAAGTTTCCATAATTCCAGGGTTCAGACCAACCTTAAGCTAAAAATAGACTTCCATTTTATAACACTGATTTTGGTTGTTAAATTTGCTTTGCATTTCTATATATTCCGGCCACAAAACAATTCGTAATTTGTTCTTCATTCTTAACTCACACTAGGTACTGAATATGAATTTTTTTGCACGCATGGAATAATCAGTAAAGATTCCCTTGGGAATTGAGTGGATTAATGCTGGCATTCCCTACTTCCATATTTACTTAATCAGAAATTAAGCAGCCAGGAGCGGATTTGATCAATTTAGCTTGGTAATTTGACTTTGGCTCTCCACCCTGTTTCTCCGGTGGAAGGAAAATGACCGCAGTAGCAGCCTTCTCCTTTCGTCGCAATCAAGCTCATGTCACCATGTCTTAATTCCTTCCTCTATTAGGCTGTTCCAGTAAGTAATCACTCATCCTTTGCTAGAGTTAATGTGCCCTGGCTTCTTTCTTAATAAATTTCAACAGAGTGGTAAAGACTTATTTTTGGAGATATAGCACAATGATCATCCAGAAATGAAAGCATATGTTTATGGCAGGAAAATGTGTCTTCCTTGGTATACATGAACTAGAATTTTCATTTTTCAACCCAAGTTTGAAAAAGCAAAATAAAAAAACAAAACTTCTCTTCAACAGAGATTGAACTTAGTCTTGATTTTCAATGATTATGTAATAGAGGAGCAGCTATGCCTACAGATGACAGATATCCTATTGTGATGGGTTTTCTCAGCAGTTCTGTGTAGTAACAGGCTGATTGGCATGTATTTACTATTTAAAGACGGTTTGGTATGTATTTTGCAGCTGGTTAATTGCATAAAAATTAAAATGGCTATGATCATAGCAGCTTAGGGGTCAATCTAAAGTATAACAGGCCTACTACAACACATCAGATGAGTTTCGTCCGTTTATTGAAAAAGCAAAATTAATCCTTTGAATGATACCTTGCTTTTGAAATTGGAAATTTTAGTTTTGAATTTATGATGAATTTTCCTTTACTGTTTCCTCTACATTTGTTTCAGATTTTTTTCCCCAGAATTTGCCAGCTGCTGAATAAGTTTAGTAAACCGTAAAATAATTCCAAATACCATTCATTTAATTAGCTATCATTATTTGGAATTGGTATTTGGAATTCCTTGGTATACATGAACTAGAATTTTCATTTTTGAACCCAAAGTTTGAAAAAGCAAAATAAAAAAACAAAACTTCTCTGCAACAGAGATGGAACTTAGTCTTGATTTTCAATGATTATGTAATAGAGGAGCAGCTATGCCTACAGATGACAGATATCCTATTGTGATGGGTTTTCTCAGCAGTTCTGTGTAGTAACAGGCTGATTGGCATGTATTTACTATTTAAAGACGGTTTGGTATGTATTTTGCAGCTGGTTAATTGCATAAAAATTAAAATGGCTATGATCATAGCAGCTTAGGGGTCAATCTAAAGTATAACAGGCCTGCTACAACACATCAGATGAGTTTCGTTAGTTTATTGAAAAAGCAAAATTAATCCTTTGAATGATACCTTGCTTTTGAAATTGGAAGTTTTAGTTTTGAATTTATGATGAATTTAACCAATTTTCCTTTACGGTTTCCTCTACATTTGCCAAGCTTTAGTTATTTTTTTCCCAGAATTTGCCAGCTGCTGAATAAGTTTAGTAAACCGTAATTAATTCCAAATACCATTCATTTAATTAGCTATCATTATTTGGAATTGGCTAATCAAAATAAATAGACTTGGTGGTATGTGAGGTTTGATTACAGTACAGTTTACATCATCAACAGAATGCTGAAAGGTAGAGTTGTCGATCCAGTCAGTCATATCAGAGTAACTGAAATTACTTAATGATGTCGAGTTTATTTGCAATTATAGAATTGTAGATAGTATATCATAAAAACATCAAAATATACCTGGTGCAGAAAACCAGTTTTTGGTTTGGAAAATTGAAAAATGTTAATTAGATCAAAATAAATAAATTGTTTGCTTATTCATAGATCAATTTCAGAAGTCTGGTCGGTCGGAAAAGTTTTTTCTTTTTTTTTCTTATATTCTTATATCTTATTTCCCTAAGTACCAAAAGTATAATGTGAAGCTGAGACGAATCATCTCAGATGTGATGTACTTTTGTTTATGTCACTGACCACAGAATTTCCACCAAAGACAAATTCTAGGTAAACCCTACTTTATTTGTATGTACATGTTTGGCAGACTTTAAAATACTGCATTTTTAAGTTCAATAATGTTTTACTTGTGTAGACACCGAGGATGATAAATGCGAAATATTGGATCCCTTAGCCAGGTACGACTAGACAGGGGGAAACATGCAGGAAATGATATTTTACAAAATTTCTTTTATACCTTCAGTTTTTTGGGAATATTAAAAAAAAAACCCACTTTTTTCAACAAAAAAAGTTCTACTGTCGGGACTGCCAAGATGGTCCGCCGGTCAGACGAGGACAAGCAAACAACTTTTTTTGCCTTACGTTTCTTATAATACATACACTCTTATCAAGATATATTAATGTTATTTTGACCTAATTTAGGTTTGAAATTTGAAGCTAATCTAAATGGGATGATAGAATAGTTGATATGCATGGTATACTTCATTGTCCAAATTGACTTTAACCCCATGAGAACTACCTGCCGATTGGCCAAAAAGAAGTTTTCATTATCAATTGGCCCAATCAGCAACATTGTTAGAATAATTTCACCACACAAAAAATTTGGGGTGAATTATTTGCGCAAAGCTCCATTCTGATTGGTGATTAAAGTGAAAATATCATGTAATTGACCAATCAGAGACAATGTTAGATCGGCAGGTAGTGCTCAGGGGGTTAACTGGAAAACAGTAACAGCAAGGAAAAAAAGAAAAGAATTAAAAACACCCACAACAATATTTTCCTAGAGATGCACACTAAAAATGACATATGGATTTATTGCCATATGAATAAAATACATTTACATTAGTTACTATTCAGTTTCAGGGAAACGACTTGAATAAAATGAACTCCTTTGAAGTATAATAAATTATGCCCTATGCACTTTTACTCTTAACACAAAGACAGTTACATCCTCCGGATGAGAAAATAAAAAAGTTTTTCTCAGTATTCTGAAAAGACCGCACCCATAGCTTTTAAAATTGGAATTTTGGCGCATTCATTTTTTTTTTGATCCAGTATCAAGAATAGTTTTTGTTGTTGTTGTTGTGTTTTTAGTTGTCAGGTAAAATCACGAAATTTGGCCTCACAGTGGCAAAAACAAAAAGGGGGAATTAAAATGCAATTAAGAAAAATTGTTTTCAGCTGCTGTTATGCATCAATCGTCTCATATAACACGGGCAACATCATTATTTTCATTAAAACAAGGAGGCTAAGCCGGGTTGTTTTACGCCCAAAATAATGATGACGCATGTTTTATGTGAGACAATTGATGCACTTGAGGGACTAAACAATACCTTTATTCTCATTCTTAAACACTTCCATTCAAATAAAAATATTAATCGTAAGTATACCAAATTTTAATCAAATTACATTTTACAAGAAATTACCTAAGGGTTAGAATCGATTAGTCTCATTGTTGCTATGCACCTCCGAATGGTTCAAATAGCATGTCCGAGTATAGCGTCAACGCATATGCGCTGAACCTGGTTAAGAACCAATAAGATTGCAGGAACTTTCTCAAGTGTTAAAGAATTTATCCTAATACCTTGTTTTGGTTGTATAGCATAATGTTATACTGTTACAAGTGATGGAGACTTTGATTTATGATTTAGATTATCACATCTAAATATCAGTGTCAGTGCAATTGGGCGTAAATGGCACCCCCCCCCTACAGCCGGAGATCTTATCCCTGCCTCACCCCCAGTTTCCCCCCATAAAAAATGACAATTTTTGTGGCAATTTGGAGACATTTCATGATTTTTGACCCTGCTCAAATTCACTTTGCTCTCCTCCGTGCTCCCTAGAAAAATTTCTGGTGCCACTACTGTATATACTTTTAAAACAAACAATATGTACTTGACACATCCATTGTCACACCCATCAATAGTTGGCACATTTTTTCAGATCAGGTAAAGGAGGGAGACAAATATCTCTGGGTAAAGGGTGTGGCAGGCACCATCGTATGCTGAACATTGATTTAGCTTGTCATAGACATACAATATTTCTTAAATAATGGCACCATTATTTATCACAAGCTTTCCCTTTTGCCCCTCTTTTTGGTCATCCGAAGGAAAAGACCTTATGGCATCACAGGTTGTGTGTCTGTCCGTCTGTGTTCTGTCCATCCGTCCATTTGTGTTTTTGGTTAAATTTGGCGGCGTCTGAACAATTCAAATCATATTGCAACCAAACTTGTGTCATAGCTGAAGTATGGGAACCCTCATCTGTTGGTGGTGTTCAAGGTACAACAACAACAACAACAACAACAACAAAGTGCCTTACACATATACCTCAAGGTGCTGAACAAAAGGAAGTCTAACAAAGTCTAATAATTAAAAAGCGCACAAGACAATTTTGTTAAAAACCTGCAGCAGAATATACAAAACAGGAACCAATGCACAATGTGATGTTGTATTCCATCTGTGTGTATGTATTTGGATGTATGGATGTATATATATGTGTTCAATTCAAAAAAATTAGCGCTGTATTTTTCTGCAATAGGGAATAATTAATGACATATGTCCTACTTTTGATTTGAACTGGCAATTTATGAAAAGTTAACAGTAAATGAAAGTGGTAAAATTATTTTTGAATTGTTTTCCTTCTGCTTCAGACATCAGGAGCGAATGGCACTGGTGCTTCAGACTATGGATTGCATGACCTTGGTGTGACCTCAGCAGACATGGAGAGACGAAACCTGCATCGGCGCCAGCAACCTGAAGCCATGTCATTGGACGAGTCAAGAGGTCCAACCACAGTACCTCTGGAAGTGAAGGAGATGCCACCAGCGTTGTCAAAGACATTAGAAAACATTGTAGGACAATTAGATGTACTCACACAGGTAAGTAAGATGCGGTTAGATTCAACTGGACAACTGACGTCCATATCTCTGCTTGTCAAGTTATTGCTGTCAAAATGTGACCAGATCTGGTCCAATCAGGCTAAAGTCGGCAATAATGAAACTGAGATATAAGCAAAAAGTGAGGAAAAAAACAATAAAAAACACAAGAAAATAGACAGATAAAAGGTTTGTAACTTTACAGCCAAGTATTCAAGAGACCCGTGGATTCAACATCAGTAATTGTAGGTACTGAGCAAGTTAGTAATGGTAGTTGCTCAATTTTTAAAATTTCCGACTTCAGCCTGAGTGGATCACATTTGGTCAAGAATATTATTGTGGTAGTTTATAATCAGTTGCTCTTACACACTCCGGGCTCTGTTCATGCGATCATGCAGATGAGGGAATAGATGCCATCCAAAATAAACTATACTATTCGCTAGATTTCAAATTATTTTGGAGTTATGAAAAAGGTCAGAGAGGTATCGGAACTTGACTGTTGCCCAAATAGGGTAATGAATTGATCTTTTCCAATTGGCACAGGACTGCTTCTTGTGGAGGTAATGTGGTCGAAAATTAATCAAAACTGGACAGAATCAAACCCATATGAAAGATCATGTCTGTATCCCTCTTCCCATTTTTGTCTGCTATCAGCATCATGTAGGCTGGAATTAGTTGGCTCTTAGTGTCTCCACGCATCAGAAAAACCATACCGTGATATACTAATATTTGTTAGCCCACATAGTATGCCTGTGTATTTACTGTGTCTGTTGCAGTTTCCCTGTGATCAGCTGGGCCTACGCTATCTGATATCAATTTGGAATATCATGAGTCCTGCCTAATTTGGATCAAACGTGAGCCAGAGGGGGAAGTGTATATATACTGAAACTTGTGGGTGGGTTTGTTGCACAGAATGACGTCTTCTGAATTAATTTGTTTTGCCTGCCAACGTACAATTACATACAAATTTAACAGCTACAAGATGAAATCACATGCGTCATGTTCAATTTGGAAATTTCTTGTGTTGATATATCAGTAAAAAACAGAGAAGTGGGGTATTCCTTAGTTATAATCCCAAGCAGTTACATTGCCTGGCCTACAATACATGGATGTTGTTTTTTTAATGTCCAGTGGAGAAAAATAGATATCACATTCACATTCACATGTAAGTAACATAAATGCTTCATTTCGAGAAAAGCCGAGAAAAAAGTGCTGGTGCCTTTGTGCATAGTAGTCACCACCATCTAACACCTTTGGACAAAGTAGGTTTTGTCCTCAGCCCATGTTGTATGTTGTGTATTATTCGTTATGTTGGAATTACCATGTGTCATTGGGTGAAGCCAAAGGTTGAACCCAGTATGACAATGAACGCATGGTAATTCCCATAACATGTCAACGCTGAATGAATTTATCATACCATTATTCTTAATATTTTAAAAATAAGATTTTTCTACATTATGATCAAAATCAAAATTTACCGCAAAAAACAGCAATAGAATGATTTACGAGAGTTTAACATTTCCACCTGCCCAACCTTGTGTTTGACCTTTTTTCGCACATTATGGAGTTGGCCAATGTTGAAATTATGCGGTCATGGCCTATTAAGAATATATATATAGTGTGTGCATATAATATGCACAAAGGTCCTAGTATCTAGTATAAACAATACAAGCAAGCCGGTACAGTACCTTTGATGTTTTGGATTTAAAAAAATGCTTATTTGTATGATAAAATAATATATGGTTCATAGATATAGGATGCTAGATAATCAGACCTTTGGTTAATTTCATCAAGCTTGTTTGTATGGCAGGTATTTTATTAGAAGTTATAATGGTTTTTGTCCATTATAATGACTATATTTTTTATGGCATGTATCAGCCATAGATTTCCTTTATGCACTGGGGCAACATGATCCAGGGGCAAATCCACTAGTATTTGCATACATTGCTAGGGACTCGGAAGGTGAAATAAACTGATTTGGCATGATCTGTGGAGATTTTGACAGGGGTCTGGTGCACCTTGACACTGCCACTGGTTCTGCCACTGCATTGAAGCTTGCAAAGTACTTTTAGTTACAATACACATAGCATCTAAATGTTAATTTAAGTGAAATCGATCTGGATCTTTTCATTTGCATTCATGCAAACCACTCTAAATTCACTCTCATCAGGTGTAAATAGTGCTTGAATGTCTGACAGTCACCCAGACAATGGTACTTTTTCAGTAACATTGCAGCCCGTTCACTGGTTCTTCACCAGACTGCGCAGTGTCTTGACTAGTGTTTTCGTCACACCTGGACCTAACTTTAAGAAACCTTTCTCAGCAATTACCATCCCATGACAAAAATGCCTATCAAGTCTTTATGGAGTCTGATAAAGACCCGTAACTGAAAATAGTGGGTGAATTTTGACATAAATAAGTGTTTTTGTACACATAAAACATCTCATTCAGTTCTTGATTTTCAATGACATTTGTACGTCCTGAAACCGGTTGAACAAAATAATACTTTACTCAACAAATAGAGAGCAAGTTGGCTTATTTTTTAAGCTTCTGTTTCTCTGGGTTGCATGTCCACAAAAAGACATTTGTACGTCCTGCCACCGGTGGAAGTAAATAACATGACCTTATTCTACAAACAAAGAGTAAGTTAGCTTATTTTTTTAAAGATTAATTCTGTTTCTATTCTGGGTTGCATGTCCAAGAAAACAGGAAAAGTCTTGTCAGTTGTATCTTCTTCATCAATTGTATTTTGCACTTAGTTACAATCTTCAGAAACATGTGAGAGGTTTTCTCCATAGCCTTTCTTTATTGCACCACTTAGTGTCTGTATATCTATTTGAGCAATTAATCTTCGTGTGACTTATGAATGTCTTCTAGAAGTGCCACACCATATCAATTTCCTGGTGTATGGTCTCCTGGAGATTTTATTTCTCGGAATACAATGTGGCCATTACCATATCTGTAAGTGATAAATTTATACAGCGCCTTTCACATGTATCAAAGCGCTTAACATTTATTCTGTTGTTGTTAGAATATGTCAGCTGCCATACAATGCCCAAGGCATGCTCATACCTTTGGCCAGTGCTCAATGGACAACATTCATAACAGCTTCCCATTTCACCCCAGGGTAGAAAGAGGCAAGTGAGGTAAAGTGACTTGCCCAAGTGTACAACATGAGGTGATAATGATGTCATTCAATTAGCCTATCAGAACCCCCTGCACTTCTCTATTCATGCTGTAAACAGCGCCAAATCGGCAGAACGCTGAAGAACATTGCTGAATATAGCAGAGTAAAGAGTATAATCAGAGCCCTCGCAGTACCTTAGAAGATCCAGTGATCCCTGAGTAAAATAAACCCTAGCAAGTGACTAGTAAAGAAAATGTAAGGCCAATCCCTGCCTGGTTAGACCATTCTGTAAAAAATTAATACCACTCCTAGTACAGAGTTTGCCAAAGGCAAGCTACACTATCTCTAGGCAAGCTACATAAGTCACCAACCAGCACTTCCCTGTCACCAACAAGTAGGGCCACTATGCAGTATTATACTGTCTACCCACAGATATTGGTCTACCCCACCCATTCACCGAGGCGCAGCCGAGGCCTACAGCTGGTCTTTACTATAGTGTCAGAGGGCATATGGCTGGTTTGTCATTTTTTCTTTCAATTGGATGAATAGTCGGCTTTGGAGCAAAGCTAAAAACATCATTCTACAATCTTTTTGGAACCCTATTAGACCATTTCCCAGTGGTTTAATGTGACAAAATAGAAATTGTACATATTTTATTGGGGGGAGGAGTTTATGTTAAATGATTCTAAACAATGGGAAAAATAAGCGCCCACTAAAACTGACTTACTTACGTGCCCTGAATGGAATGAATAATGTTATTATTTTTATTTTTGCCTATAAAATATTAACTTTGTGACGACTTTTGTAATTTTTAATGTTACCTTATGTCCATATCCATATTATGTAAGTCAGCAAAACTTGATTTGCCCAAGGTTGTTGCAAAAGTAGTCATGAAAACCATCATATTAGCATTGTTTAAGGTTGTTCTTAACCCTGTAATTATGGAAAACATTTTTAGCCTCATAACTGCTAAATTGTTGGTCGACAGTGTATAAAAGTACACATATATAGAATGACAATAATCTGACGAATCCAACGGTGATGTCATATTTATATAAAAATGCTGACTTTTGGAGAAAATCATAAGTATGATTTTGACTCCCAAAAAATGAGCAACATATAATTTTTAAAAATTATTTTCAAACACTAGATATGAAGATCTAGGTAATGATTTTATTTTATTTGTTTTAATGAATTTTGACAAACGTTTAGAAATATTCACCAAAAATGGAAGTTTTCAACCTATTATAGATTTAGGCAATATTTTTGTTTCTTACTGGAAATTTAAAAAAAAAAAAAGCTAATTTTAGCGTTATTTTGTATAATGATTCTTTTAGTTGCCCGAAAAATAGACAAAATGCATGAAAATTAACCTGTTTTAAATCGATCAAACAATCCGTATTGTCATATGCAAACATCCAGGTTCCTGCAGTTTTTACAACTCACAGTCCTGCTTATAGTACTTCAGATACAGATGCCACACATGTTTTACGCCTTACCAGAAATTATTTTTCTGATATTAAAAGGGTTTGGGTTATTAAGACCAACTTTAATCTGTTGAAAATTTTGCTTGATCATTGTTTACAAACTCCAATAACTGATATGTAGTTTTCATAGCAAAGTTGTTGAAAATTTGAAGTGGGCTTCAAGATTCTGCTGCTCTTTACTTTAAATGTTAAAATGTTGAACTTGAGTATGTTTTCATCATAAATTATTCAATGTTGTTACAATAATATTTGATGAAAGCAAAAAAAGTAGTTTGAATGGTGATGTGTGAAAAGTTTTACATATCAAAACAAATCAAACTTGTATAAAGTCACCAAAGTGTATATGATTGCTTTTTGCAGTGTGATGACAACTGTGTTGATATTGATATGAGTTTGTTGTAATTAGGGATTTTCCCTGTGTGGGTGTTAACCAATTTGGTGCAAGAAACATT
Organism: Amphiura filiformis; assembly: GCF_039555335.1. Taxonomy (NCBI): domain Eukaryota; kingdom Metazoa; phylum Echinodermata; class Ophiuroidea; order Amphilepidida; family Amphiuridae; genus Amphiura; species Amphiura filiformis. Next base: position 50,591,066 of record NC_092630.1, on the reverse strand, counting down.
GAACAAGAAACATATGAAGCCATCATGGTCGTGCTTTGGAGTTGCAAATGAAGCTGAAGAGTTTTACCAGGTTTGTCTTCGCAAATAAAAGGCACAAATAGAAAAAGTGAACCCTCTGGGAATCGAACCCGTGACCTCAGATTTTCGAGTCCTGTGCCTTAACCACCTGGCCAGGGGAGCTTCATGATTAATAAGGCACTTAATCTTATCTCCTTCCTGCAAATTGCTTGTAGTGTCTAGGGCCTAAATGCGAGAAATAAATTGTCATTCTCCCTTTAGAGGAAATTTTAACATGGGGGGAGGGGGAACTATATAGAGTTGCTTGATATTTGTAAAAAGAAACAAGTTGGTTGCCACAATATTCAATTTGGACTTACAGTTCTGCATAATTTACACATTGCAAACAATACACTTTGTTGAAAGCCATCAAACTTGAAGCAAACATTGCAAAAGGTCTTTTTAAACAATAGTAAACAGAATCCCTACTTGTTTGACTATCTTAAAATTGACTTTGTTATTATTTTCATTAATCACATACAAGTTATTTTGCATGGATCGCATCATATTTTTGTAATCATTATTATTCCATCGCTACCCAACTCAAAATTTGAATAATCCTCCTCCCCCTCTTCATCATCACTGCATCCACCACACAAGGAGTTAATCACCGTGGATACATACAGGAGATGAACTAGATGACGTCAGTGATGGAGTAAGGTGGTCAGGCAGGCAGGCAGGCAGAGAACAGGCACAAGCCTGGCATGCAGCAAGGCAACACTCATCATTATCTTGCTCTAGATTTTATTACTATTGCAAGACTTGTCTAGCTGTGAGGCTGTGGCAGGCATGGGTAGGCATCTTGCCTATACTGGTGCTGCTGCTCAGCTGCTACCGTACTAGCTGTCATGCAGTAGTCCTCTAAAAATGTGCACCACTTGACTTGTTTTTGCAGCTTTTCGTGTCACCTTTTATGTCATTACGGTGATTTCAAAATTGCACTTCCGCTCTGCATATCCGGTTGGAATTGGATTATTCAACTGCGTTAGCAGCATTATGTCTGATTAAAAAATAAAGTACTACAACAAATAAAACCATCCTCATCTCTTCCCTACCGGATGTGTAAGATCTCTTTTTAGACATGAGAGTACCAGAGTAAATGTATCTGGTTCAAATTTTACAACACATGTAACATTAGGCACGTTGGGGACAATGGAACATGGGGACTTGTGTTATTTTCTCATCTCTACAATATGTGTAACATCGGGTGTAACATTAGGCTAGTTGGGGTGGGGGACAGAATACAGGACTTCTTACATGTATGTGAATCTCACAGGCACATTGGTGAGCAACTATATTGTCATTAACTTTATGTAGAGTTGTTGGGGATTCATCTATGTTATAAAATATTTCCAAATGTGGATATAGATATATGCATGTTGGACTGAGAAAAACCTATTACCGGCAGCTTTTCACATAAGACGAGCCCTCGCGCCGTCACCCGGTGAAAATCAGTGAGGGCCCACTAAAAAGCATCTGTGCGGGCCCGAAGGGCCCGTAGAAATTCTGGCTGCATATCGATGTATGCTGCATGAGCACTGGATTCATGAGTCGTCATGATCGCACTGATTACTGCAATACTTAACTTGTTGAGTTGTTGTGAATAAAATGTTCAATAAATACTACAAAATAAAGTATGTATGTGTTCCTTATTCTGCGTGTTTCTACTGAGGGCCAAATTCCGTGCCATGCTGTGCCGTGCCGGGTCATGGTGGGTAACAAGCCCAGTAGAAACGATCTGGGTAATCGGTTGCCGTGTCATGTGCTCGCCTTTCGTGATCCACCTCTTGAGGTGGATCATGCCGGTACGTCAAAGCACCTCTTGAGGTGGATCATGCCGGGTCAAAGCGTGTAATCCGCTCAGTAGAAACGAGCCGTGTGATCGGTTGCCGGGTCGAGGTCATGTGTGTTGCAAAAATAACGCGATTTATATTCTATTTGTATTATAGTAGGGGCATTATAGGCCTATAATGTAGTAGGTTTCTTCTTTCTGATATTATATACACTGGCCACATGTGTGACTCGCATGAACTTGATGAAGTAAAGTGGATATGACTTTACTTACACTAGGCCTACTTCTTTATAGTTAATGAGTTGGTTATATTTTGGCTGTAAATTAATTATCATAATAGCCAATTACTAGATCCACTGGTAAATTAATGCAATTTGGATTAACGAAAATACTAAATTGTGATTAGGTCCTATGCCATGAGCTGCCATGCGTAGACATTTAAATTTAGGATACAACCGTCATGCGCTCGTTGAAATTTGTTTTCCGTACTTCCGGTTTACAGGAAAAAAATGCCGTGCATCGTGCGAGACCCGGCTTTCTGGTCTCAGTAGAAACAAGCTGGGTAACGGTGGCCGGATTATGATCGGTATTTTGTGCCCGGAAAATAGCGGGTCAAAAAGCCGTACGCTCAGTATAAACACGCTAATTGTTTATAATCAGTTGTGATTTCCTATAGATACAACTAGAATTGTGATTGCCTATAGATTTTGATGAATTTATTCGGGCCTGTGAAAGAAAGATTTTGAGAGCAATGGCCCAAATGGCCCAGGGCATTTTTTGCTTACTTGAAACACTGATTACCGGTACTTAAACCTGCAGTAATAATACCAATAAATAAAACAATTTAACACGCAACTATAAACAAACAAATTCTTTCTTATATATAATAGAAAGCCAAGTGAAAAGTTTTAATAGGGTCAAGGTCCCTGGTACAAAACACAACGCCTTATTTGAGAAGCTACGGTCCAATAACGGAAGTGTTACATTAAGAAATGACTATGACAAGTACCTCGTTCATTTCCTATTTTTAATCTCCCCTCTTTCTTATTTCTCACACACAGTGACAACACTTCCAAGTAACTGTCACCGGGCACGTTGTACCAGTTGAATTATACTGCCAAGATTATGATTAACAGATTTGTAATTAATTGAACAACCGTTAAGATTTATGGGACACATTGGTTGAAAAACTTGTTTCATATGCTTGGTTGAAGATTAAACACTTAATTTGAATATGGATGTGATGGATTAGGTGTAGGTAAAATAGTTATCAGCGTGTTTAGGATGTGAAATATATGGTGCGTCATTTCCAAAAAGATCAGCTCGTGGGATTTACAGATTCCTCAGTCCCAAATGAGTGTGACAAGGTATTAATGGCTTCCCATCACGGAATGGGCTATTCCAGTTGAGATACATCCACCCCTGTTGAAGTCAAACTCAGGGGGTGTAGATATCAAATTGAGTTACCCATGCACCCCAACCCATTTGAAATTCAAGCTCACTGTGGAGGATTAAGGTCATGTCTTCCATAAGGGGGTGTATGGATTTCAACTGGAATAGCCCAATGTCGCGAATAATTAGCACCTGCACCCGATTTGATGTTACAGGATGAACAGATGTGAAGTTTTATTTCCTCCTTCAATGAGTATGATGTGAATTGCAGTATTGAAAACTTATAGTGTAGTAATATCATTTCATGATGTGAGATTCACTACAGAGTGGCTTGCTTCAGGTAATAGCAATGATAGTAATACTCATGCAAAATGATCCTCTGCAAGATTCTTGCTTGCAAATTATTGCTATTACTTTTTCTGTATTTATAGTGCCCTGCTCATTTCAGGAAGTCCTTCTTATATCATATAAAGTTTCAATGTTAGTAACATTGTAAAAAATCTTACTCCAACCTGATGACTATAATTGCTTTGTATGATATAAACAAGTTGTGGGTGGGGATGTGTGTTTTCGCAAAGGGCTTTGGTTGTCACCTGCCAATCCACGAGAAAATACTGCATAAATACTGCTTGTTATTTTGTGTTGTGATATGCTGCATGCGTATGATATGTTTTGTTTATATTTGTGTCTCATATTTATAATGGCAAGCAGGAATAATACCAGTCAATTTAGTATTAGAAATTCTTAGGTTACACAGCCTACACAGGTAGTCTGGCAATTCAGTGAAGAAAAAACAATCACCTAGATACGATGAACTGAAAGAAGTCTCGATAAGAAGAACTGATTTGTGTGCATTTTTTTATTTTTTGCAGACTGTGAATATACTTGAGCAGAGGTTGACAATGACAGAGAACAAACTACGGGAGGTGCTGGACAATCAACAGAAGATAACCTTGCAAGTCAGACCAACAGAATGAATGTACTGCCTACTCAGGGATTGAGTGAGTGAGGGACAGAATTTGTAAGAATTTACAGCAAAACCATAGTTTCCCCCTGAAACATGGTGGTATTATTATCAAACTGAAATGATGATGATTGATGGTAAGATAAGAAAGCCAGAAGAAAAAGGAAAGGAAAACATTTCAATATAGATGGATCAAACAAGGAAGACAGTTTTCGGACTGGTGCTAAGATATAACATGGACACATGCTCCACTAAATTTGAATGTGTCCATGTTATTTAAATTTTACAACTTTTTGTTTTCTTGGAACCCACTGATGAAGTAAAATTTCAAATATGAAGTGTGTTGGTGTGTGTAAGAAATACTTCATTGGTATAAAGTAACTGCAGCTTGTAAATAATATGCAGCCTTGATAAATTTTGAAGCGCAGGACAGCAACATCATCACTTCTACAGTTCTTTTGTATCTTTTTAGATCCACAGGGTCCTGTGTGGGAGTTTTGAAGTGGTAGATTGTACACAGGTGACACACCAATTTATCCAATCATGTATCCACTATTTCTCTGTCATCTCTTAGGGGAAAAACTCTCAACTTATTCATGAAAAAAAGAAAAACTAGTGGTAGATGAAAAATTTAACGAATCTGGAGGAACTGTTCTGTGAATCACAATACATGGTAGCCACCTGAGACTTGTTGAGGTCGGTGCTTGTACGCCTACCAAGAGTGAAGCTCTGTGTAAATTCTTTGTGGGCGGGGGAGGGATGAATACCTGTCTACTGATGAGTCTTGGTAAACATATTGTGGTGTTGATTCAATAAATCTGCTTTCATCCACTTCATTGGAATTTTGTGACTGTCCTCCTCCTTGCACACACTTGCATAGTTTTGTATGCCATTTTCTAAGAAATGCCATTTTTCTTCATAAAATATGTGTTTGTGTTTTTTTTTTTTTTTTTTTTTTTTGGTATTTAATTTTGTTTGAAATTCTGTATATTTTGTACACTTGCACACAAAGAAGATTATTTTCCATTACTCCAGAGATTTATGATATTTCAGACTCAATATTGCACCATATTATGGTAAATGCAATGTTGGTTTGTCGCTCATCAGGTCAACAAGAGCCCAAAATCAAACAATAATTTGCACCTTTAAGCTTGAGCGTTTCAAAGAATTTCGCATACAGTACTTAGTGTGCACTATTAGCACAACAGTCATGCTCTTTACTACGAAGTTTGCCGGGTGCGTAGCGAAATAATCCAAAGGTACGCATTAAGGTGCCTCCATGAGCGACACGTAACATAGCGGAGTCTGTCCTCTTTGATTCTACCTCATTGATTATTTGAGATAACTTCCTCACAACTTGGGATATCCGTACAATATTAATATGGGTTTAATTGGTACCCTTCCTTAATTAGCACCCATGTGGAATTTTCTTCAAAGCTTGAACATGTTTTAACCCCTTTCAGTGCTTTTGTAGCACAAAGTTGAATAGGAAATCTTCACTATTAAAACCACAGGAAAAAAAACCTATCTTGGTCCTGAGGTGCAAATGGTTCTCTATCTTCTATATTAAAATGTGTTTGGCATGGACAATGTTATAGTTTGATCAGCTCGTAATCGGCAGGAAATGTTAGGCTTTTACCACTACACGGAAAAGTAGCCCATGTTAAGAGTGCTGTAGTTGACCTGCCTGGTCTATATTTTGTATGTTAAAGAGAGTAGACAAAGTACAGGACTTGAATTAAGAATTGATGATGATTCTGGCGAGATGTCACAAGACAATTACGAGACCATTACGAGCTGATCAAACTATAGTATGGTATAGATGATAGTGCATGAGTGAAATGTGCCATACCAAATGAGATTTGGTACCAAAATTTTCAGAAAATGAAAATAATGGGCTTTCCACTGACAATATAAAAGACTTCTATTCCCAACTCCAATCAAGCCACAGACCAATGAAACATTGCCTTTATCCAAAAGTCCTATGAAGCGAGAATTCTTTAAATACAATTTTGTCAAAATGGCCATAAAGAAGATAGATGATGTAGTATTGCACAGAGTCCTTGGTGTTCTGCAGTTGTCAGTGTTCTTTACCTGACATAGAGTATGCACCCACCTTATGTATGTTAAAGAATGGTTTCTAACTCATGCCAAAACAGATATAAGGAAATAAAGGCTATTGAGCAGTTTAGTGGTCATATGCTGTTTCCTCAAACATATCGATGGACCAGTCCCTCCCATCACCAGTTGCTTGTAAGAAGAACACTTTCCCAAAAAACGTCACTAGTTTCTATCAAATAAGACCAAAGATACAGACAATGAAAAGGAACTCCATACTTTAAGATATTCCATGTAATAGAAAATCATGACAATTCCATCTACAAGCTTATATGCCTCTAAAAAACATTACAATAGATTGGTCTTATATTACATGTTTGTACAGCCACCTGTATCAATAGACAATAATATAGTTACTCAAACTCCAAATAAGGTTTTTGTGGAGTTTGTCTGCCATTTGTCTCTTTCGCCCAAAAAACCCTCGTTTAGAGGCTTTATATGCTTGTAGATGGAATTCTATAGTATACCGTAGATTCCGTCTAGAAGCATATATGCCTCTAAACGAGGGTTTTTTAAACGAAAGATATGAAAGGCCAATACCCTTCTCAAAAACATTGCAATAGATTGGTCTTACAAATATACATGTTTGTACAGCCGCCTTTATCAGTAATATAGTTGTTCAAACTCCAAATAACGTTTTTTGTTGAGAGTGTCTGCCTCTCGTCTCTTGTGTCAAAAAAACCTCGTTTAGAGGCATATATATGCTTGTAGACGGAATTTTACGGTATGACTAAGAGATTTCTTGTTTATATGACTTGTTTATGAATTCACCTGTTTAGAGTTGAGATACAAAATGTGATACATCCAAAGGCTGCCTTGTTTATTTTGGTAATAATAATGTTAAGGGATCAGATAACAACGCTTGCACAGTATTTTTATGGGTCCTAAGAACACATCAGACACACCAAATTGCATTTTGAATGCGAGGAATGTCTTTCTGATATCAAATAATATTGATTTTTTGAAATTTGTGATATAATTTTTAGGTCTTTTGGGAAAAAAATGTATATCTTGCAATACAAAGATCAAAATTTTCAAATGATGGACGGCTATTCCTTTCAGCTACTTTAAGTACATATCATTATATTTATAAAGTTTACTTTAAGGACTGCTTAATGTCAAAAATATCAATTTTTAATAATTTGCCATAAAATTTTTATTATAATTCAAAATTATTTGATATTTATAGAAGGATAGTACTGTATTTATATTCAGAATGCAATTTGATGTGTACTCATGTCCCACAAAAAATACTGTGCAAATGTTGTTATCTGATCCCTTAATAATGCAATTACATATTTCTTAATTAGGGGACTCTAATTAGTGCAAGTATGGCATTGAAAACTATGGTATGGGATCATCATCTCGGGGAACATGATCTGTTGTTGAAAACATATTTTAGAAATAAACAAAAAATTTTCACCAGGTTCACCGTCGCAAATAATAAAGTAGACAAGCAGAAAAAGTGATCCCGCCCCAAGAATCAAACGCAGGACCTCGGGTTTACAAGACCTGTGCCTTAACCACTTGGCCACAGGAGCTTTGTGATTAGGCTGGTTGAAATTCAAACTTACAAGCGGTCCTCCCTGCAAATAGCCCATAGTAGCTAGGGCTGTAAATGCGAGAAATGAATTGCTCTCCTCCCTGTAGAGAAAATATAACATGGAAAAAAGTGACATGATCGACGTTTATTTATATAATTCCTGTCGATCATGCCACTGTTTTTCCATGTCATATTTTAGAACTTCAGCGCATGATTCTGTCACAAGGAGAATATTTTCATGAGTCCTACATGATACGAACAGCAAGTTATTCAATCGCTGCTACATAAGACAAGTACATGCGCAGTATATAATAGACGATAGAGGATTTAGTCTGAAAGAACACCATTTTTAACAATATTGATTAAAAAAACCATGAGGCAGCAGTGGAATCTATCACATTCTGCTTGTGAACTCTTTATCCGTATATTGAATAATGTATGCGTCAAATTGGAAGTAAGATGAATATTTGATGGAATTAAAATATAAACAGTACTAGAATTTTCCTAAACAGACATGTACATAGTAGTGGATGACTACATTGTATCATTATTTGTATTAAACCAGCATTGTATTCATTAAGTATAATACTTTGTTGTTGTAAAATATTGCAGTGTAAATAAAAAGGAATGATATTTCCATGTAAGCAGACATTTTATTGTGCATTTGTTTTAAATTTACACTCCTATATAGCAGCCAATCAGAGTTGTGGTTAGAAAAATATGCAAAGTGTATTGATAATGTTTTTACTGCATACTACAACATTCTAGGTGCAGTTCTTTTGAATGTGTTCATGTCTTGCAGAATTCATTTTTATTTCAGGATCGATTCATTTTTACTGCGTTTTTCTGTATTTCTGTGTTTGGGAGCGCTTGATAAAATGATGACATGAAAGTCAAAATGACCCATGAAAGCCAAAATTCCCTATCATTCCCTGTTTTTACTTAATTTCATCATTTTGATACTTTTAAAATCACCAATTAAGTCGAATATGTGACACAATCTGGTTCATTCGGGCATGTTTGAATAAAAAGACGTTTTATAAATGATATATGGATTTTAAAACAATTCTCCAGAAGATCAGAATATTGCTAAAAAAATGTTCAGTCATGGCTTTTTTAGGACAATGAATTGGTTATTATGATAATTTGTACCAAGAAAATGTAAACGCAATAACACAATTTTTTTAAAGGTGAAAAACACTTTTGTTTTTAGAGCTTAGCAATCAAAACAGGTTTGAGAGTATTAAGTCAAAATATTGTCAAATTAAAAATAAACTGTGATTTAAAATCCATACTTAAAATATTGATTTTTGGGGAACTGTTGGATTCATGGTTAACACATTTCTATTGTACAAATTATTTTCGAAGAAGAACATTTAAAAATGATTTTATTGCAAATCATTGATGTGGTTATTTTCCAGTGTTTAAAGTACAAGTTTCGTTTCAAATGGATGAAACAAGTGTGAATAAGGCATAAGACTATGAGCGACACAAACAATTCCATTTTGAACACTTGTGTCTTCAGTCTAAATGTGATGAACCATTCAGTAGTATAAGATTTTTATAAATTTTTCTTATTATATTTAATATATTTTGAGAAGAAAAATTTATAAAAATCTTGTTGATGCCGTGAAAGTGCTATGGTGAGTGTACCATTTTGTGAATAGCGTAGAAGTGTAATTTTGCTTTCTATTAAAAATATATATACAATTTTCACCCCAACTAAATTAAAGCAATTAAAGAGTTTACCTTCAACACTACATTATTTTGCGCTCATTTGGAATGTTTCTCTAGATTGACTAGCATCTTCAGCAGATGATGCAATCTTGTCTACAATTGGGATAGTCCTTTTTGATGAGAGAAAAAAATATGCAGTGTTGAAGTGAAACTCATTACGGAGGAATATCCACTCAAATAAATCAAATTTAGCAAAATGAGCATTGTTCACTGCATAAGTTAGCGGAATCAATTTAATAGATATGCTACATCTGGGAAAAGATACTAAGAAAAACAATTGTGTTTTATATTCTAGGACAGCATTGCTTGTACCTAACCTGTTTAACCGTAATCTACTGGTCTTCTGGAAAATGTGGGCGGTAACAGCTCTTGTTTTTAGCTCTATTGTTTGCACTTTTTCCCCAATGTGATAATAAGCAGTGCCTGGCATAACTTTTTCCACAAAGCCACAGGGAAGAGGTGACAAAAAATGTCTTTAAAAAAAAAAAAAAAGCTGAAAACTTATTTGTATTCTTCAGGCATTCTGTAAATAATGTATCTGATAAGAGTTATTTTGAAATGAAACTGGTGTTTTATGAATGTTTTTGATTGATTGATTGAAAAAAGAAGGAAAGAAATGATAACAGAAACAAACGTGCAGACAAAAAGCAAGTGCAGATAACTCAGTTGGTAAGGCGCTAGACTCTGATGCATGAGTGCTTGATGCTACAAGTTCGAGCCCCCTCAGTGTTAATTTCTGTACTCGTGAAAAGAATGAGCTATAGTGCATATATCTACCTCCAGTCAGCGGCACTAGCGTTAATGTTCAGCGTGTTCTACATTAGCTTTGCGTTACTTGGTGCATGTACATACTTTTACTTGCGCGATCAAAGTGGTTGAGTATGTACACGCAAGAAACAACGCTAAGCCAACGCAGCACACGCTGAACTTGAAAGCTAATGCTGGTGACTGGAGGTAGATAAATAGACTATAGCTTGAAATTCTCCTGGGCAAGGAATGTACTGCTTTTTTGTCCTGGTCTACCCATATGAAACTGATCCTGAACATCTTTTCCCCAAAAGATCTAGAATTTATAGGTCTTTTTGGGAAAAAATGTATATCTTCATTATGAAAGGTCAAAGTTTACAAATGATTGTCTGCTTTCCTTCCCAGCTACATACATTTTATTCAAATATCATTAGATTTACTTCGAGGAATGTTAAATGTCAATTTTAAAGAATTTACCTGAAAATTGTTATATTGCAAATTTCAAAAAATTATTTTATATCTGAAGGACATCTAGTTTTCAGAATACCATAATTGACCTTTTCAGTTAATACCATAAGCCTTTGCGAGCACACCTGATATGTTGTCATTTGACGTCACGCTGATCTGCACCGATGCGCTCATCGTTTATTGAGCATCGTTACTGCGCATTGCAAGTCAGCGTGACATCAAATGACGACATCTCAGGCACAGTGTCAACACCCTGTATTATAAATATTTTTTTCCATACAGCTCAATACTCCGTTGAAATCAATATTCTATTATTGACACAGATAAAGAAAGTGTACATATGCATTGTGTTATAGGACGTGCACCTGGAACTTAACTAAATGGGCTAAACGTGTTCCTTTATATCTCAATTTTTACGTTGGATTTCAAATTTTTTACATTAAAAATGCTGTAAAAGATATCCACAGCAAGCTGCAAGACCCCGCTATTAGTGTACTGCTTTTCGAGTGAGTGTACTGGAAATAAAACCTTGGTTTTACCTGAAAACAACTTTTTTTCTTGTAATAGAAACATCATATGGGGTACTTGAGCATGCACAAATCGTAATAATGTGTAGAATATAGAAACGCTGTGGTACCTCATATGATAGTTATGGTATGCTTAGCCTGAGTAGCTCGGCCTATCTCGAACAAAATCGCGATGCGTAGCTGTTAAAAAACGAGAGGATTCGCTGGGGCTGTACTATCACAGCAATTTTTAACACGAAGATATAGGGATGATGACGATGTGTCAGCTGTACTCGCAAAGGCTTATGGGATTCACAGAAAAAGTCAATTTGATGTGTCTGATGTGCTCTCAGGTCCCACAAAAATACTGTGCAAACATTACTTTCCAATCCCTTAAGATCATTGCACTTGTACTAGTTGAAGAAAGCTGTTGACCAATTTGGCCTTTAAAACACACCTTATAAACCATTAAGCACCAAGTTTGCATATTGTGCAAAAGGAACCACACCTTTTGTATTTGAACTCATCAGTACTGTGGTGAAGTGAAATGTGTTTGACCAAGGATATCTGCTGACATCTCTGGTGTGATTGACACTTTGTGTTATGCTGCTGTAGAGTCTGCCAATAGACTTCACTTGTACCAGGGTTTGGGTAAAAAATTGTGATATTTTCTTCACACAAGTTGTCAGAATTGATTTTCATTGCACATTGAATGTATGATGAATTCATTGAGGAGAGCAGTTACTGATGATGTTGCCTTGGTAACAAGTCAAATTTGTTCTGCTTTTGCAAGCATTGGTATGAACATCAGAATATCCAGGTTTGGTTAGATGCATGCATATTTTGTGATTAAAATACTGTAAAACACAATATTTCTGCAGCAAAAATGTATAAAAATGTAATTTGAAAAGAACCATCAATTTTGCAGCTGCAGCATGTAACTTCTGAGAAATTGATAAATTTTCTTTAAAAAGAAAAAGAAATATATTTGCGAGCATGAAAATTGAATCCATCTTACTCGCGAAATTCACAAACAATTTCATGCTTGACAGTACTTGCATTCTGAGGAATGCCCTAGTGGTAAGGTAACAACTCCCTACAGGTAATTCAAGAAAAAATACTTAAAATTGTGATAACATAATGAACATTCATATCAGATGTACTGATTTCTAAAGTCATATCTGTTGGATGTCATATTTCAAATGTAACACTTCCTGTTTGAAAGAGACGGTAAGGTAAAAATGGTTCCCCTCTTTAACAAAGGGACTCCAAATAGTCAGATTTCCTGAATTACCGGTGTAATGTCAGGAGAACAAAGGTTTAAAGAAATTCATACAGCTTTTTTTTCTTCATTTTTCTATTTTTGATTCAGCCTAAAAGGTGGGGGCTTAAACTATTAAAAATAAGGAGAGTCAGAAGAAAATGGGGGAAACCATGCAGTGTGGGTGCGTTTGTTTTGCAAATTTAAAAAAAATTATCCAATATGCAGGATTTCTTCTTTTATTGCATTTTTGGACAGTTGTTTTTTATTGAACATTTTCTCTATCAGCAAAACAAGTGAATAATACATTGAATGGCTATATCTTACAGCTGCTGTATACAGAGGTTATCAAAAAGCCACATTACTAGGCTAAATGGCATGTTATCAATAACCCAGCAGTAAAAATGTAGGTTTCATTATAAAGATCACTTTATTTTAATCAATTCTTATCTGCTTGTGTGTATAGAATATCAGAATTAATTCTATCACACTGTCATGTTTCTTTACATTTGTGAAAAGTTTGTTGATGATATTTTGGATCATAGCCAAGGTCCCAACGATTTTCGCAGCGCGAAATTGCGCGACACGCCACAAAATTTTCCCTTTTCCACGTAATACTGACGGTCGGGGCCGGATTTACCTTTTTGGGGGCCCTGGGCCAGGCCAAAATTTGGGGGCCCAAATGCACCGTGACGCAAGTTTTTAGATCTTACTAGTCTAGGACATTTACCGTACCCGCGAAGCGAGCGAAAAATTTCAATTTTAGACTATTTTGGCCCCAATTGAAGCTGAATTTTGCTATATATCAGGCCAGTTGGGCAAAATTTTACAAACTTTGTACCCTATTTTAGTCCAAACATGGTATTTTTCGGTTAAAATGGAAGATGCACATGCACAGAGCAATTTCGGGGGCCCCCAAAATTTGGAGGGCCTGGGCCCATCTGGCCCTATGGTAAATCCGGCCCTGCTGACGGTATCTGTATCTTCAATTGGCAGTCATTCAAAAGGAATCAAATTTGACAAGGTAGTAACAGGACTGAGCATAAACTTGAAAAATTATATGTAGTATTTTTGATTTTCCAGCTAAGTCAATATTATCGAAGTCAAACTCTATTGCCCCCTTCTGCTGATGATACGTACGCACAGCTATCGGCTAACTAATGCCTGACTGGCATGGAGGGAAAGTCCCTCAAGTTATTGCATTTCAAATTCCAAGAAATGCAAGAACATGTTACATAGCGCAAATTGAAGTCAGTGTTAAGTTACATCAATGAGTAAAATAACATTTTCATGTAGACAATTCAGTTATTATGACATGACTTGATAAGCCTCATCTTGTTTGCTTTGTTATATCTTGAATATCGTACCGTTACGCATGGCAGATGATACAGTGTTGAATATGTGCCATCTAGATGAAGTGTTATTATAAATACGCTCACAAAAAATCTAAGGATCTGGTTTGCCACTTTTCTTTTCTCATGGTGCTTTTCAGTGTCATGTGACTTCAGGACTTGGTAGTGCCACACACCGACATCGCCTGGTTAATAATTACATTGTACAGCAGAGACACTAAATGAATATACGGGATCGATACACGTGAATGTGCTATGTACGATTTGATATTCAGGCGATAAATCTTTGGATACCGGGGTAGAAAATGATGAATATCTCCTTTTTTGTTCTAAAGAAGCCATATTTATTTCCTTGCACTTGAACATATGTGTTGAAAGGATATGATAGTTCTTAGCTTGCGTATTGAGAAAGAAGCGTGCGTCTTGAGCTCAAAAACTGACCAAAATTCGGATGTCCCTCGGCTCATTATGCGTCTCAAAACTATTAAACAGGTCGGAACAAAATGGCCATGCGTGGCTGTGGATTCAACTTACCATGGCGATTTCTGCCATGAAGATATCGGGCCAATGACACTGTGTGCCAATGTTCTGTTGTTGCCTAAACATTACTGAATGAAATGACATTTACAATCCTGTTTAGAAAAAATGCTAAATAAATAAGTGTGATATTTTGTCTTGCCTGAAAATTGGAGACTAAGTATATAATCATGTTTTTGTACCGATGGATGTATGTAGGGGTTTGTACTATGTATTGTATGTGATACTTTTGGATATATTATTGAAGTACTACTAATATTGTCAGCTTACTAATTGCTAATTGCCTATAAGTAATTTTTTGTAATTTTAAGAACAAAGTACAAAATATGGTTCAAGCATGCATTTAAACATATTTATTCACCAATCTTTGCTCAAGAACAAATGATAATGATACAAATTAAAGGAAATAATCCGAAATAATTAGGGTGATTATGTAACTGGTGCATGCTTGAACCACACTTTGTACTTTGTTCTCAAAATTACAAAAAATGACTTTAGCAATTATCGTAGTAAGGTGACGATATGCTGTCAAGTGAAGAGTGCAAATATCATTGGAAACAAACTTGGGTATGTCGTGCTGGTGTTGTGCCATCAAATCAATTTATCATACAAAAGTGCGGTAACTCGAACGTGTGGGCACACTCATCAGCAGTCGCCATGCATCCACAGGAATTTTGTACTCTGAGCCTCTGTAGCATGAAACACAGGTTAAATTCATTCACTGTTTGTGTTACAGATTTTTGGCAATTTCTGACTTTACATTACAGCTGTAACTGTGCTAGAGACTAGGCATGTAGGTACTTAAAGATTGAGTATCACTCTTTTCACTGATCAAACAGATGGAAGCAAGACTTACATGGACTCGGCATAATGTGAAACTTCTGTTTCAACAACTCGTCCTATACCTTTGCACAAGAGCCAAACATTGGGGCAACAGGGGGGCAAGAGTTCTGACTGAGGGCATGGGGGGATGTCCCATAGTCAGAACTCTTGTTTTCCCCAGTAAAAACACAAAATTTGTTGATTTCGCACCCCCAATTCACTTTTTCCCCCAATGCCCCCCCCCCCCCGAAAAAAATCAGGGCACCTCCACTGTTTGGCCTCCCTCACAAAGTAAACCATGCAGATGACACAGATAAATTGTTGTTATGCAGTGATGAATAACTGAAACATGATTAAATCCCAAATAAGTTAAGATTCAGATGTTGATCATGACTTTAAAAATCTATAAAGATGATTGTGCCAATATCAATCTTGTGTATCATGAACCTCTAGTAGGTGCTCAATATTTTTGTGGACAATTTTATTCAAAGGAATGCCAAAGCTCAATTTCCAGCTAAGCCACTGACACTTAAGACACCCCCGTCCCCATCCTCCGTTTTGGCTGCGCTGTGGCTGACAACCACTTGATTCTTATGAAAGGGAACCCAATTTTGAAGGTTTCGAGGAAGTAACCTGAAGTAGTGTGTAGTGCTGTGGGCAATTAAGAGAAGGTTACAAGTGATATTGAAGTGGAAGATGCCGAAGATGTAACCGATAATACTACTGTAAAACCTATCAAGTTGTGTGTTTTGTGATCAGTCTGATCTTTCACCCACACACATGTACACACAAGTGCACCTCTACTACTATACCCCATTTGAGCCCACCTTAACTCACCTTGATTATACCTTCAGCATATTTTCGTTGAAGACATCTCAAATTCTGATGAGCATTGTTGCCCGGGGGTCACTCCCATTGTGGCCTGTACACCATCCGCGATAATGAAAACGCGTAAAAGGGTCAGTTTTTTAGTGGGAAGACACGATCTGTGCTAGCGTGATCGCGTTTAGGGTGTCAAAAACATGAAAAATTGGAAAAAGGGTAGCAAAATTGCAACTGCTAAATCGCTGAAATGAAATTTAGGGTATGAAATTTGATGTTAGGAATGAAATCCCTGTTTAGGGTGTCGTTTTAGCCAAGGGTTAAATCCTTGTTTAGGGTGCTTTTCAAAAGTTGATTATCGCGGATGGTGTACAGGCCACAATGGGAGTGACCCCCCCGGGATTGTTGCAGGAGAGGGAATAGGATGATAATTGCTGAGTAACTTGGAAAATAAGTTGAAACCATCTCCTTTGACTGTAAAGCACCCACCCTGATTTCTCTTTACATTGGCCTCTATGGACCAATGAGTGCTTTTAAAGGATGCTGACATAGTATTTGCATTGTGCAGAAAAACAGGCAATTATCAGTATTTTATATTTTCCAACTTTGATTTTTCCCTTGCTCCAGTACCATACCAATCACTTGTATGCAGTACTGTGAACACAAAAATCCCTGGGTTGGGAATTTTAAAACTGCAAAAATGGTTACAGGTGCCATTCGCTCAATTTATTGGCTCAAACCATAGATAGTAAAGGGCCATTCACTATATGCTCAAACCCTGCCAATATTGTGTTCTCTCTGACTTGGCACAATTTTCAATATTTTTTGGGAAAAAAAATCTTGTTTCGAATTAGTGCAAAAATGAAAATTGTTCTTAATTTTAAAGCCAGAATTCAAGGATGAAAATTGACACCTTGACGCTGTTGTCATTGTGCAGCCTCGTAGTAAAGTCAACGCATAGACAAAGATGTTTCACATGAGCATCCAGTGGCATCTTAAATACATGTTTGTACACTAGTGAGTTGCGTACAAATATACCATCTTTTTTTCATTTTTTTTTCAAACCTAATTTTTTGCACATATTTGTAATGTTTACATGTTTAAGGGGGTACTACATGTGGTAAATTTATGTCTATTTTTGCAAAAAAAAAAAAAAATAATTACACACTGGTAACAAAAGTTATGTATATTATTGGGGCAAGGAATCCAATTACTACACTGAAATTTCAGTGACTCAAGACAAGCGGTTCAGTATATATGATAGGAAGCGAGGTACATCCTAGCGGTACCTTATTTCTGATCATAAATAACAAACCGCTTGACTTAAGTCACTGAAATTCCAGTGTAGTAATTGGATTCCTTGCCCCTATAATATACATAACTTTTTAGTTACCACTGTGTTATTAGTTTTTGAGAAAAATGCAAAAAATAGACACAAATTTATAGAGGGTGTAGTACCCTTAACCCTAACCCCTAAGGGCTTTTCATGCGACGGAAGGGAAAGAATAAAGAGAGAAAAGAAGGAAAGAAGTTGTTTGCTCTGGGTGGGATTCGAACCCGAGACCCCTCGCATGCCAGGCACTCGGTCGGCGACACTTTGCCACGGGTCTTGGGCTTCGCTGGCCAGCTAAACCGTGCCTATATATCACTTAGGGCGATTGCGTCATCACACCATGTGGGATGCATGCACGAACAGCGCATATATCAAGTAGTATTTTGTAGTATTCAGGCGGGTTAGGGTTAAGGAAGCCTATACTGAGTTTCGATAGTGGTAACCTAACCCTAACCCCTAAGGGCTTTTCGCGACGGGAAGGGAAAGAAGGAAAGAATAAAGAGAGAAAAGAAGGAAAGAAGTTGTTTGCTCTGGGTGGGATTCGAACCCGAGACCCCTCGCATGCCAGGCACTGGTCGGCGACACTTTGCCACGGGTCTTGGGCTTTGCTGGCCAGCGAAACCGTGCCTATATATCACTTAGGGCGATTGCGTCATCACACCACATGGGATGCATGCACGAACAGCGCATATATCAAGTAGTATTTTGTAGTATTCAGGCGGGTTAAGGTTAAGGAAGATGAAGATCAATACTTAGTTTGTTTTATTATCATCATTGTGATAATAAGTCTCCCATAGACTCAAGATAGTGCCATTTCTTTAATTTTGGCTTTAAAGCTGCCTGACATTTATTACTATTATTTTACCAGTTTTGTGAATTAACAAATTTGAAATTTGCTGAGTGTTACATGTAGTTATAACATTACTAGCTTTAATTACACTGTTCATCGGAAAATGAATTCATCAGGCAAAGAATATTTGGTATGCTCTATTAATATTTCTGTGAAAGGAAACATCAAGGTTATAAATTATTGGAAATAGGAAGCAAAATAACATCCATCACCATTCCATGCTATAAAACGGTTATGGAAGTTGCCACACTGTATGTTCACAGCTGATTCAAAAGGTTTACATTAAACATCATCTCACATATTTTTCCGGCAGCATCAATAACTATCATAGGAGATGAGGTTGCCTAGCGACGGGTTCTCACAATAACAAAGACATCCGGTCTTTACAAGAAGCTAGGACAGCTATATCGTATTTGACAATCAGTCACATCCGCCGAGAGTATAATCAATCAGTGACAGTAAAAGAGATGGCTAAATGAGAGTAATATCGGATCAAAATTGTAGGATAAGTAAGGAATTAGTGGACTAGACTATGGAGGATACAGGTTTAGTTTAGATGTCGGAGCAAGCCTTCTGCCTTGTGTATGCAAGGAAAATTTTGGTTTGGTATTTTTGTTTATCATAGTAATCGCTAACAGAACTGATTTATTCACTATTGCGGAAGGGAAAGTTAGGTATTTTTTATTTGTTTAACAATCGCTGACAGAGCTAATTTATTCACTATTGCGGATGTTTGCTTCTTAAAAGTTAAATATAAAATACACTTGACTCTTTTCCATGGTAACCTATCCATATTAAGTTGTTGCCATAACAACAAAATTAAGTCCTACCATGAGAGTGTTTTGAAAAATAAACTTTATTACCAAATATAAATAGAGAATGGATTGTTATGTATAATAACATTGACAATAAAATACTAATGTGGCACTGATAATAATATTTAGATAGCAAATGTACTAATTCTTTATTCCCACCTAATATAAAAAGCCTTGCATAACAAGAAGTTGCTCTTGTGATGTATGTTTCAGCCACATACATTCGTAGTGTGATGTGATGGACACTGATTTTGAATTAATGAACAACACATCATATGCTATCAGCAGCTATAGACAAACAAGCTACTTAGTAGTATAGCGTACATTCCACAAGATGTAATTTTTATTATCGTGTCCCCATATACCATGCGACTCAGTCTATCTATGATTACTTCCGTTCCATAAATACTCAGGAGATTTGTGTTCACACAAATGGAATCTTGCTTGCATTTGCTTTTGTTACACTGTGATGAGACTTTAAAAAATTGCTATGTCTCAAAGCCCATGACAGTTTATAAAAATGAATGTGGAATGAGGTTTCTTTTTAAGATTTTCATTTTTTTAAAAGATTTTTTTAAATCTAAATTTTGAATTAAGATATCATTTTCGAGTGTTAAAGTACACAGCATAAAATTGAAGCACAAATATCAATTGTTTTATACCTAAACAATGCGAGTATCAAATTAGGTAACTTTTTTCTTCGAAATTTGTGTCAGTATTTCACGATTTTATGGCAAAAAACTATATAGAAAAAGGAAATAAAAAAAATTGCAATTTCAGCTGACGCACTAATAAAACCGAACTGCGCGTGGCATTGGGACATATTTTTTTAGCCTGATCAGTAGAGCAATATCCTTGGTATTGTTGCAGAGGATAGTGAATGAATAGAATAGATCAAACACTGTGGATGGCAACCAGGTTAAACTATGAGGTGGAAGCAGGTATAAATGTTTGTGCGGTGGTGGCAACAGGAATTTTTATTAGGGAGATGCTCAAAATTTAATATTTTTTTGCCCAAAGTAGGACTTTTGGTGATTTTTTTTTGTTTCCCGACTAGGATGCAAATCCTAAGTTGTTGGGGGGGGAATTATGACTCCCATTCCTCTTGCCACTACCAAGGGGTGGGGCATGGGGAAATGCTCCCCAGTCAGAACTCTTTCCCCACTTTACCCCAGGAAAAAAACCCTGAAATTACGAGCATTTCTACCTTTTGTGGCAATTTTGCGCAAAATTTGTTGATTTTCCCCCTGAAATTTTAATTTGCCCCCTCCCTTGAAAACAAAAAAAAAAATTCCTTGGGCCTCCACTGCCACAGTGTTTTATGTGTATGCAAGTAAAAACACTCGCATACAAATTCTATGAATGTTTTTTCTTCCTAATTTTGTAGTTTTGTTATCAGAATCTATTTTTATGTTTGATAATTATTGATACAAATAAAATGTAGTCATAATTAAGTTAATGGCAATGCTAAGAAAATTTTATTGGAACCATTGTAAATGTTAACCTTGACCTTGTTTACAGTGTGTTATTTTCGCATGACAATAGCTGCAATTTGCAACTGGATGTAATTATAAAAACGGAAATTACTTTTTCTAGGAATTGAACCATTTTTTTATTATTTTTGTTCAAGTTGCATTGATTCTTGTATTGTGAATAAATTGAGTTAATATCATTGGTACGTTCCAAAATTGGTTTGCTGTTATGTTGAAAACCGGGGCTTTTATAAAAGCAATTTTAATGTTTTTACCGTATCAATTGAATAAGTATGGGAGTTGGTGGATGACCATTGTTGGAACAAAAACTTGCATGTAAAATTTGTTGCCACAGCTAGCTTGTAATGTGATCCAGGTTGGTCTTCCACAATACATGAATATGCCAGTCCATAAAGTTTATCCATAGACCCTGAAAGTTCCAGGGTCTATGGTTTATCTTCACAGGAGTATCTCTGGGTCCACAATACTAAAATGACAGCTATTCAAATGCAATTGTCTCGGCTATATAAAAGCAATTGGTTGCTTTAAATCTACATATTCTTCTAAGACGGATTATAACAAAAAAATAAAGTATATTATCAAGGCTAAATAATAATAATTTAGCCTTGATAATTTACTTTATTTTTTCTGTAAATTTTGAGACAGAACCAGTCGAACTGGATATGGATTGGTGTTTTGAAATCACCCAGACCTAAATCAAAATTACTATATTACAACATCACTAAAAAGCCTCAAGAAAATATGCAAAGTGACACAAAGAAGAGAATTTCCTCTCAACAGTTCATGAATAGACCCTTACTTACGATTTGCTATTAAATCAGGCCCAAAACATAATTTTCGTATCATTTTAATTTTTCAACAGTGCTGATTGCTCTCATGTCATCTACTAGATTTTTGCATTTTGAGGTGTGGACACCTTAGCCACAGCAATAATGGTTTGTATCCAAGTATAATTTCAGGAAACAACCTTGTTAACTTAGTATTTTATTGGACTAGAAATAAGAATAATCTGCTATTAAGTTTCAATAACATTTCTCCTGATGAACATGTTGAGTATTGTTAACATTTGCTTTGAAGATTAATAAGCAACATGCTAATATCTGCTATCTACTGAAGATAGCATAGTAATTACTATGATGGTCAATTGACAGAATTTGCTGTTCACTGAAATTTGATAAGCTGTTTATTTTGTGTGAACTGTTTGGGCATGAAAATTTGAAGCTGAATAAATAGAATATTAATATTTGCTATCTTCTGAAGATAGCGCAGTAATTACTATGGTGGGCAATTGGGTGAAATTATTTGCTGTCTACCAAAGTTCAATAAGCTGTTTGTTTTGTATGAACTATTTGGGCATGGCTAGTTTGAAAATTTACTTTGAAGTTGAATAAGCAGCTTGCTAATATCTGCTATCTACTGAAGATAGCATATTAATTATTATGGTGGGCAATTGGGAGAATTTGCTGTCTGCTGAAATTTAATGAGCTGCTTGTATTATGGATTTTCAGGAACTTGAAAGGAAGATTGTACAGCTTTTAGTGTCACATATAAATGTGTATATGTCTATTTAATTTCTATTATTAATCAAATGCAGAGTTAGAACAATAACATCAAAGTTCATGGTGGCTTTGGGCTCACATAAAGACCATGAGGGTTTATGCATGAAAATGGACCCATGTGTGATATACTTGCAAGAAGAAAACTAGAAAGCTGGATTGATTCAAATTTGTGACATGATCTGATCCATGGAGGCCAAAGGTTGTAATTTTGAAATTGAGATAAAGGCCAAAATATGGAGTAAACATAATAAAATACATAAGAAAACAGATATCACAAATTTTCATAACTTTCGAACCAAGTATACTAGACCTTTGGTGTTTTCAGTATATGCTAGCCTATCTGGACTATGAGGTAATACTTATAGGAACTGAATTTTCAAAAATGCTTCCTTTGGCCTCCATGGACCAGATTGCATCACATTTGAGTCCAAATCATGCCCTGCTTGTTTTAGTGTTGGATTTAGAGAGAGCAAGGCTACATCTTTTATTCTGTGGTGTGAGATCAACATTTGTGTCACTTGCAGTGGCAGCACCACAGGAGGGTGTATGAGGGGAAATGCCCTCTCAATCAGAACTCTTCCCCCAGTCCCCCATTAAAAACTCAAAATTACGCAAATGTCCAGCTATTTTGCACAAAACTTGATTCTCCCCTTAAATTCAAGCACCCTGAAAAAAATAGTGGTCACTTGCCTTTTATGTATTGCCTATGTCAGTGACATAAAGTTTAGGTCTAGTAAATTGAAACTTCAACTTGTGTACAATGTATATTTAGACTAAATCAATGGAGGACTCGGAACCAGAACTGTTCATCCCAAATCCCATGTTACTATTGGGCAGCCAGTTGTGAATGTTGGGGACCCCAAGGTTAATTGCATAGGGGTGTGCAATAATTATGAACCCTGGGGTGGAAAGGGAAAATTGGAGGGGGAAGAATTTTTTGGCAAGCCAAAAGGAGTGGGCAAGCAATTTTTGCCTAGTCGAAAGGGGGGAAAGTGATTTCATGTGCACACTGCACAATGTGCACTTCACATGATGGGACACCTTTTTAAATAACACTCTAAAATTAAAGGCTCAGGAAAACAGTATAGAAGCATTTAAATATGCAAAATTTCCTGCTCGCATTATCTACCTAGACTTTTTAAGGTTCTAATTTTCTTTATGTATTTTTGAAAGGAAAAGAGGCAAAAATCTAAATGTAAACACACGATTTGGTGTAAATAACCTTTTTTTGGAGAAAATTACCAAAAAAAAACATGTTTCTTTGTTTTATTTTATTTTGGCCTTGATGGGTTTTTTTTTGTTTTTTTTTTTTTGTGTGTGTTTTTTAAATCTTGGAAGACTCCATTGAAGAGAGTTTTGTTTTTGGATATCTGTCATATTTTATGAATCATTGACCATTTAGGGCCATTAAAATATTTTTTTTCCTTTCACTGTGGTTTTCTGTATAGAAGATCTTGCCTTGAGAGTTGCAAGCATGGTTATTTTTAGCCCACTTGAAACCAACAAACATAGTAAAAACGGAAGCATATTTCCTGCTAACAATAATGCAAATTGAAATGACCATTGTGTGGTTTCATTGTTTTACGTACATTATAGCAAAATGAAAAAGAGAGATGCTTAAGGTGGTACTACACCCCCTAATAAATTTTGTGACTAATTTTGCATTTTTCTCAAAAAATAACTACACACTGGTAACAAAAGTAATGATTCAAGACAAGTGGTTCATTATTATTATATTTTAAGAAATGAGGTACATTCTAGCGGTACCTCTTTTCTTATCATAAATAACATACCGCTTGTCTTGAGTCACTGAAATTCCAGTGTAGTGTTACGAGCCGTACTTGGCTCAAGGCCAAAATCACCTTTTACCCGAACTCACACGAATGCACAACACAAATACACTGTTCGTTTAAGCTAACAAAATCTAAGTCTTTAATTGAAAGCAAGTTTCGTTTGGTACAATATAATGACTACAAATGCACATATACATTAATCAAATATAATCACTCTTTATCTATTTTGTACTTAGCCAGCATTCTTCTTCTTGGTGATCATAAAGTTCTTGTAATGTTCTGGACGACTGATGTAATATATCCCTATTCACTTGTCCTCGACAATCAGCGAAGTCCTTTGTACACTTGCATTGATAACTCCTTGCGGATAACATCCATACCCGAAAATGGTATTCTCCAAACACGCTTACAACTCCTTGCGCAATTCTCCTATTCTCTCCTACCGTATGCTAAACTCCTTGCGCCGTTCTCCTATGCTAAACTCCTTGCGCAGTTCTCCAAATTTAACTCCTTGCGCTGCTTTCTCCAAACTTGGTGCTATTTCCACCTTTCACACAATATCTTCAGGAAGCAGGACTGCGATGCAGTCGTCCCCACTTATTTTGACAGTTGCGTTGAATCAAAATACCAGACTTCAGCAAGTCGACAGAAGAATATATTTCCTTTCTTGGAAGAATAACGTTCTTTGACGTATTCTAGATCTTCTCTGACAACACCGGCAAATAGTAGCACTTTGACTACATAAAATATTTCTGGTTTGTAATTTCCTTTCTTTCAAGGAATTGGACTGTAAGCATAGCCCAGATCAACACTATCAACTGTGACAATAATAAAGGCTATTGCAGCCTGTCAGATCTGTATCCAGATGATAATAATTGTAACCTTTTCCGTAAAGTCCTTCACAATCCGCAGAAGACCCTGATGTCTTACTTTGGTCCATTTTCGTAGCTTTGAAATAACCATATTTCAGGCAAGGCTGAACTTGTAGCACTGTAGGAATCCTCCATGGCTACACTTTGAAATACTCCCTGAGTATCCAGAATAACTGGTTAACATTAAATACTCTCTTTTGAGAGCTGTAGCTACATCCATTCACATTACAATCATATCGATACAGGTCTGCCTAGAATTATTATTAACATTGTGTTTTATCCCCATCTGGGATTTTCCCAATGTTCTAATCATAGACATTAACATTTCACCTTACATCACTTCCTGTGGGTTTTTCCCATGATGTCATCATCTTTCTTTACAGTCTCAGGGATTTCCCCTTGACATAAATAGTCTTGACAAATGATGTTGTTATTGCATTCATCTGGGTTTTCCCCTAGATGTAATAATAAACAAACTATTGCATGATTATAAAGGTAACTTCCCCTATTTCATGATACACAATTATACAGGGTACATCACAGTAGTAACTGGATTCCTTGGTCCTATAATATACGTAACTTTTGTTACCAGTGTGTTATAATTTTTTTGAGAAAAATGCAAAATAGCCACAAATTTATCAAGGGGTGTAGTTCCTGATGGATCATTAATTGAATGTATTTTTGTCCCTGCCAAAGAAAGTTTAGAAAGGGAACTATGAATGAGCTCCAATGTATGTGTGTGATGTCTGTGTGGCAAAAACGTTAAAACTCTTGGCCAAAAAATGTTCATCCTTAACTTCTTTTGATGATTTCTCACATATGCTTTGGTTTTTGGACTCGGACACAATGATCCCGAGTACATGGACATGTGTGATGTCAACAGGTATGAGGTCAGAGGTAATCTAGTGATAATTTAAGGTCATTTTACGAATATAATATGAATTATGAACCATGAAAGCCTCTTTAATGCCATATTTTAACATTTGCTGAGGAGGATACCCTCAATATTTTTCAAAATTCTGTTTTTTACATGATTGTAATGTACTTTATTAAACTAACATCCCTCGACTAACATAAAATTGAGCATTTTTGGTAAACATTTCTCAAATTTTGGTTAAAAAAAATGGGTCCTAGATATTTATATCTAGTTTTTAAAAATTAGTAAAACACATTTTTACTGAATAATTTTTTTGTTACATTGTCCAAAAATAAATTGGGGAAAAATATATATTCTTGGGGATTTTCTCCAAAACTAAGCATTTCTGGCCAAATTTGACCTCACAGATGGATTCATTAAGATACTTTAGAAAACAATGTCAATTTAGCTGTTATGAGGTCCAAAATTTTCAATAATTCTAGGGTTAAGACCACCCTTAAGGGATGTTTGAGGTTTGTTTCCCCAAGTACTAGTATTATTTATTTATTCATTTTTTTTCTCTATTACTTTTTCTTTTACAAGCCACAAAAGTCCTTTCAGGGAAGACATGTTTTACGCACCGCATAATTTACTATTCTACTTGTTTACCTTCTTGTGAATCTAAAAATTTGCTGAAGTTTCACTGTTTACATTATAACAAAACGAACTTGTTTATATCTGTTATTTCCTGATGAATCTTTTAATATATTTGTGACCTTCTCATGAATTTATAAAACTGCAGACTTTTCATTGTTTTACATAATAGCAAAACAAAAAGACATGTAAATCACACATGTTTAAATCTGTTATTTCCTGATGAATAGTTGAACAATATATTTGATGTCATGAATATAATTATACAAAATTACAGAAGTATTTTTTATTCATTTTAAAACAATAGCTGTAGCTTGTACAGCATTGATGTCCTTAGGTTCAAGGCTGGATTTACCTTTTTGGGGGCCCTGGGCCAGGCCAAAATTTGGAGACCCAAACTCACCGTGAAGAAGGCATATCGCGCATGTGCACTCAAGTGACCAGGTTTTGGTTTACAAATAGGGGCCTACTATACTATCAACAGTGGCAGCAGAAGCATTACAATTATTATGGGCCCCTCGGGGGGAGATGTGTTGGAAAATTGCCCCCCTTTCAGCTCGGCAAAAATGTCTTGCCCCCAAGTTTACCCTTCCACCAGGGATCATAATTATTGTACAGCCCCTTATAAGTAGGCCAGCATATTTTCTTCCAGCATAGGCCTATATTCTTCCGACATTTGCGCGTGAAAATAAAATCAGACAATTTTAGCCCAAAATGAAGGTAAATTTTGCATGGTGTTATCGGGCTAAAAAGGAACATTCACAAGGCAATTTTTTGCCATAACATGTATATTATATCGCGAATTTCAAAAAATCTAAATCATTTGATATCAGAAGGACATTCCTTGTATTCTAAATGCAATTCTGTTTTTTGATATCTATATGGTTCAATGCAGAGGTACTATGTGAACGTACTAGTGCAGAGCGATATATTCAAAAAATGTTTAAACCTAATTGCTATGGTAGTAGCCTACATCCTGATGGCGAATACCTGCTGGGCTGTCTACTCACCATATCCTGAACATTATCAGCATTGAACATTTAGGTAAGTAAATGATATACATTTGTGTTATGTGTAATTCAGTTTTCACTATGTCAACTTGATCATGGTTTTGAGTCCTGAATCATGATCAAAACAGTGGCGATGCCAGGGGGCAAATGCCCCCCAGTCAGAACTCTTGTCCTCCAGTAAAACCCAAAATTATGAAAATTCCCACTTTTTGCAGCAATTTTGTACAAAATTTGTTGATTTTGCCCCCCCCCCCCTGGAACTTACTGTGCCCCCCCCCCCCCTGAAAAAAATCCTGGAGCCACCACTGGATCAAAATGATCGCCACACTGACAAAGTCTACCACATGCACCATCACAAAGCTTTTTATCCTGGCTTGAGCATTTTGTTTGAGCCTGGTCCCATCAGGACCCAAGCGTGCCTCCACACAGAGCGACCGTTTAAACAAACAAAAAAGGAATGAAACTTTGCGCTGGAAACGCAGTTGACACACATGTGATCACGCCAAAACATTGATGGCCGAAGCTCAAGTCCTGAGTAAAACTTTCAGATTTGTCACACAAAAATATGTAATTTAAGAAAATAAGAAATTTGAAAGAAAAACATGTAAATTGTCAATTGTTTTCCTCTCAAGTTACTCAAGTTCAATTAAATCATAGACCATTTTTTAAATGGTCTATGATTAAATAAAATGATGTTCCTCCCTCCCTAGCTCCCAATCTCACATATTGCTGTCTACAGTAGATAGCATATATAGCTGCATCTATCATGCATGCCATATGAATGGACTCCGATAAGCAGTCAGTGCTCCTAATGCACTATTCAAGCATAGATACTCATTTATTCAAGTAACTCCACACCCCATCTTGGATGTGGGTTGCTAATCTTCTGAGTTCCAATTAAATTTTCAGAGTTTCCCTTTTTCTAGTACCAAGTTTCAGTTGTCTAGTTCCAATGCAGCATTTTGGGATTTTAAGCTGGGATTACATAATCGGTTGGTGTGCTGTAGGGGTAGAGGAGTGCAGCATTTTGTAATTTCAGCTCTGCAACCCTTTGTAAAAAAAGAGCAATTCTACAAAAAACAGGTACAAAGTGTTTTTATTTAGTGTTCTGTCTTGGAAATCTTACTACATGTATGTTATTAATTCCACAGGTATTTATTGTTATTCTGCTAAAACTTGAGTTTTTCTCAAAATACCATGCACCAGGTATTTGCATCATCCTTTCGCCATTTAAATGGGAAAACCCAGAATGTAATTTGGAAACATTGTCGCTTGTACTGTGAACTAGAATATACAACAAAAAAAAAATATTTTTGGATGACACTCCCAAAAAAAAAAACATTTCAGGGACAAAATGGGGTCGATATTAAGATCAAAATGTCCTTAAAATGACCAAAAATGGGACAAATGGGGACGAAAATCTGGCTTTGCCCCCTAAATGGGGACAAAAATTTGGCTTTGCCCCCTCACACCAAAAATATGAGAGGTGGTCACAATTCTATTAGCCCTAAAATATCAAATAAAGAAGACCATTTTAACACTTTTTCTCCTATACCCGTGTTTTGTAGAATTGAACACCTGAGTGGAAGAAGGGCCCAACTCCATCAAACCTGTTTTTGAGATATTAAAGGAGTGTTTCGTGATCCTAGCATCCTCTTTTTATGACATTTTTCAGTACATATCCACGAAAAAAGCCTATTCCCAAAATTTCAGCTGATTCCGATTTTGCGTTTGCGAGTTATGCATGATTATGTGTATTGCACTGCTCCATAGACAATGCGTTTGTAATTTCGTTCTGGTGCACCAGAACGAAATTCAAATTTCACGATATCTTTGCAAAACGAATTAATCTGCAAGAAATATTTTGTACATAAACATTATGTAGCCAGAGGTTTCCAGTGATATAAAAATCTCAACTTTTTTTGAGAAAAGTGGGGGGTCGAGGCTGTGGATCACGAAATGCCCCTTTAAGAAAAAACTTAATAATTTGGAAAAGTTTTATAGACATAATGTTTTCATCTTCAGGGGACCTTTACCGATATGGTATAGCCTAAATAACTACAGAAATTTGGTAATTGTCCATTAATTGCACAAGTAGAAGCATGTAGCATGTTAGCAGATTTCATGGATGAACAAAATTCCTCTTTAACCCAATGTTTGTGGAAGAAGGGCCCAACTCCATGGAGTTGGGCCTTTCTTCCATGAAAACCAGATACATGGAAGACTATTTAGAGAGGGGATTTTGGCTCATCTTTCACACACAAGGAAGAACAGTCTGCTGGTAATAAAATGCTGGGCCTAACTCATTTTTGTAAAAAATTGGAGTTGGGCCCTTCTTCCACTCAGGTACTCAATCATGTATACGAGTCAGGAGGATAGAGGGTGTAAGCCTATTTCTGTGAAGGTCTATAGGCAGGCCCGTGCACGGGGGGGGTGCGGGGTAGGTGCGA
Organism: Amphiura filiformis; assembly: GCF_039555335.1. NCBI lineage: Eukaryota > Metazoa > Echinodermata > Ophiuroidea > Amphilepidida > Amphiuridae > Amphiura > Amphiura filiformis. Next base: position 50,561,263 of record NC_092630.1, on the reverse strand, counting down.
CCGCACCTCCCCAAATTTGCAAAAGTATACAAAAAGTCCCAAAATTTAAGAATTTGAGAGCGTAGCGAGTAAAAAAATCAGGTTTTTAACGTTTGGTCAAAAAGGTTAAAATCTGGGGGGAAAAGTCCACTTTTCACAACCCCCCCCTTGGAAACAAGTCCGCACTTTTTCAAAATCAGCACCACCCCCCCAAAAAATCCTGCGTACGGGCCTGCCTATAGGCTTACACAGAAGGTGGCCAGTAATTAGGCCTACAGCTTAAAAAAATAGTTCTAATTATGCTGGACCGACCATCATCATCCAACATAAAAAAATGTCCATCATTTGAAAATGTTGGCATTTCGTATTGAAGATAAACATTTTCCCTCCAAAAGACCTCAGTTTTTGATTGGCCTGACTGGGCCTGCATGTGTCATAGCGACCTCTTGTTGCTTTATAGTTATACTTTGACACCAACGGCATGTCAACACAGCAAACACAAAACCCCACAAAACGTTTTATTTGGGTTATTGGTTTTGGTTAAAATACCAGGATCTGTGGTTAAAACGTCTTAATAACATTTAAATGTCGGGTTATGAAAACGTTTTGTATGAAAACACGCAATACAACTATTTCTTTAAATGTTGGGAAATTAATGTTATTGTAATAAAAATATTTTTGCCAAATACCTTGTCAATATTTAGGCCTATAGGCCTAACATTTTTAAATATATCATATTAAAATATGATACAATATTTGGCAGCAAGTTTTCCAAATTTTTAATGTTATTAAAACGTTTTATACCTTTTTATACTATAACCCTTGTCATGCTTATAGAAACGGTGCCCAAAATTACATCTGTCAGTGGTATGGATTTCATTTTGACTTTGGGGGGGGGGGGGGGGGGGTTTGACAAATTTCTTGAAGGGTAAGATGGGGTAAGTGGGACACTTAAGGATGTTAATGAATATAAAACTCATTAAAGTGAAGAAAGATTGTTCTTATGTTTTTATAACCCCCCACCCCCGCCACCTTTTGACTTACCCCCACCCCCAATAGGCCGTATGAAAGTAATGTTTTTGTTCTTGTCCAGAGGATTTTCATGAATTGATGAGGAAAGAAGGTTTTACCCCCCGATGTAAAATTTAGCATTGTATTCTTTTCCAACAGTGCTCGAGGAAAGGAGGAGGCCCTTTTTAAATGTGAGATTCTGAGGGATAACCCCCTAGAGAGTACCACAAAAAGTCTTGGAAGTGATCCATGTTCTAGATGTATGATAAAGTTTTCCTATAGTATTCCAAAGTTTAAAAAAAATTGAAAATCTTAAAAAAATCAATCAATCAATCAATCAATCAATCAATCAATCAATCAATCAATCAATCAATCAATCAATCAATCAATCAATCAATTTGACAAATTCCAGAAATTGGGGAGTCAGGGAGGGGACGAGATACGAGAACCAAAACATTAATTTTATACGGCCATAATTCACTACCCCGGGGTACACATAGGGCCTAATGATTGCAGTCTTGCACCTCTTATAAAATTGTAGATAAAGACGAAGAATACTTGGTATTGGCAACCTCCAAAAATCTCCAAAGAATGCCCATGACCAAAAAAACCAAAAAAAAACAAAAAACGGGAAAAAAACCTTTTCTTTAATAAAACTCCCGGGATAGTACGTGGAAAATTGTTTGCATCGGAGGCTGCGTGCATATTTAATTTAATAAAATGCAAAAGCGAACAATCCAAAACATCCGTTTTGATTTTGTGTAAACAATCAAAAACTATTTTATTTCGGATCACGGGGCCACCTGAATTCGATTAGGCCTATTAAAATACTTTTGTATAATTTCCCCTAAATTTTATGCAAAATACTAGATCAGTAAAGTAATCGAATCAAGTAATTCGTTTTGATTAAAGTCATTGAAGCGCGCTAAAATGAATGGATAGAATCACAGGCCGGAAATACAAATTGAAGAGAAATATTGAGACTGCCATACAAAATCCTAAAGCACTTGGAGGCGTGTTTTAAAAGGTCGGCGGCCACTCAAAGATAGACTAAACCAAATTATATAGAGGTAGTAGTAGTTTGCCTCATCGTTTAATATAAAAATTTAAGATACAAAACTGTGGTTCATCATACCCTCTATAACTATATAAAAATTATAAATAACAGTAAATAACATGTTTTATAGATTTATAGAAGACATTTGTGTTCTTTCGACGTAATCTTACTACTTGTAAGACAGAGGCACCCCTATTCTAAACATTGGACTAAACCGGAGATGCCCGTCCATGTAAGGTGTTTCCATAGGGATTGATTTCCCATTCACGATGACGTTTCGTTTTCTTGAACGTTGATTGGTCCAATGCTAATAATGTTGCAACTGACTTCCGCTCTAGATCAAATTACCTGTCAATCAAACGGCGTTGTAAGTGAAAGAAGTGCGCCGCGCTGATTATGTTTACACTGAGCCAAGAAGGGGTCCATGTGAGACGTACACGGTATAGCTGATGAAAATGCGAAGTATTGGTCTGTCATCCAGCACTATAAACACCATTATTTCACCACAATTTACCATCAAATCAGTGATTTGAATGTACCAGAAAAGGGAAGAAATGCTCAAGATATGTTTGGATGTAATATAGCTGAGTTATCACGGATATAATCTACCTCTTCAAGTGGATTATTGGGTGACCTCTTCGGGGCTCAAGTGTAACAAACACCATACAACAACAACCACAACGTCTTTAGCCGAGTTGAAGAAAGTGTTATTGTATTTTCACATTTACAGTGGAGAATCAAGGTGACTTAAAACGTGGGAATTTATTTCCAACAAGTTACATTATGCCTGCACAAACCGGGACATTTATTCCAGAAATCATGGCGCGGGCAGTAAGTCCAGAATTGCTGCATGAACAACTTGTAACAAGTGAAGTTCTTCTATTAGATTACCGACCGAACACAAGCTTCAATCGCTCCCACATCGAAGGGGCCCTAAACTTGACTCTACCTGGTCTTCTCCTCAGGCGATTACGGAAAGGAAATGTTGTCTTCAAGTGTCTCATACACGGAGATGAAGCCAAAGACAAGTTTATAAGAACATGTAAAAATGTGCCTGTTGTTTTATACGACGAGAACTCTATTGATGTTAATGCAAATTCAGACTGTCCATTCGTGTTATTATTGAAAAGATTGAGAGAAGATGGCTACCGTGTCCGCTATCTGCAAGGTATAAATTTATGCACGATGTACAGTAAATGAGAGTACGGTTATTGTGCATGTATTTACATGTTTTGATTTTCATTGTATGGTGTGTACATTATGTAATGTTATGTTTATACTTTTATACTTAGTGCTAGTTCAATTAAAATGTGTTCATTATTGTTTTAGCATTAGTAATTCATGAATTACACCTGGTACCCATCTCTTATTTGATATGAACATCATGTTTCTCAGCAAGCGGTACTATGAATCAATGAAGATGTTACTGAAGTACTAAGTAGAGAAAAGTTGTGAAATATTTGAACCTTCTGTAGTTGTATGAAGAACTCAACAGACTGGCTTTAAACTACTTTTGTTTTACTTTTTTTTACCTGATTGGAGATGGTTCAAATCCCACTTCTGGCACCATCTGACACTATAAATGCCCAGTGTCAGAAGTGGGATTTGACCCAGACCTCCATTATTCCATCATGTGATCACAGCAGCTTCTTGAAAGAAAACATGGCAACATTTACAAACCAAAAAGTACATTTCATGCAGCCATTGTTTGTTTACAATTTGTTGAAATTGTTTATTAAACATACCTGTATTACAAGTTAAATATTATTGCAACTTTAAGATTGATGTTGGCTTCTCAACTTTAATAGCAATTTATATAATACAGTATACCGGTACATGTACCAAACTACAAAAATGTATGATAAAGTACAGGGCATACAGTAATTATAATTTAAGATATTTGCAAGCTTTGGAATTGTGTACCATTCCCTTGTAAAAAGTTTTGAATTATGCATCCCTGTTTATCACAATCCAATCCATCCCTGCATCACGGTGCTTCTCCATGGGAAATGAGTTTTTGATTTGATTGTTGTGACCTATTTGACATTTTGAGATTGACCAATGAAGAGCAGTTGGCATGACATGTTAAACTGACAGACATACAGTGTGTTTAAGCGTGGGCAGGCTGGTACTCATTTCCTGTCAGCGTGAAATATGAAACCCATTGGTACATTCCAAACTCTGTGGGAAAAGGAAGAATCCTGCTATGTAGCAACTACATTGGGCTTCGCTTTGGTCTTCATAGTAATTATCATCATGATTTAGTCATTCAATTAAAAGATGAAACATGTAGGAAAATATTTAACATCGCAACAATTTTTATGAAGCTATTCAAAGTAGATGAATTTTATTTACAGCTCTGTTGATATAGGATAGCACTTCTTCAGTACAAAGGAGACAGAGACAGCCCTTTCTGATATTAAAAAAATATAAGATCCACCAGTCCTAATCGTTACAGCTAGCTGTGTGGAGTACGCGCAAGGAACTTGACTCGAAGGCTGCTTCGCACGCGGCTGTGCACCCAAGGAACTGGAACTAGTTCTAATTTAGGCTTGAAAATGAAATTTTATATTGAATTTAAAATATTTGATTTCATGTTATATATGAGGAGACATTTTGTGAAATTTATAGGTCCACCATTTGCCTTTATGTAATGTAGCCTATACATGGCTTGCAACTGGTAAAGTGGTATTGGTAAACACTGTTGGTCAAGGATTATGTGTTTCAGTCAATACTGTTATCAGATAATTTGATTGAGTCAGTGCAAAAGCGATAAAGCGGTTTGAATCAATATCAAACTTTGATCAATTTGTGGTTTGTCTACGTCCGGTGTTACTTGAGCTGAGTGTCATATATTCAGGTGTAGCTTGGCAAACAATATTCACTTGGGTAGACATCTAATTTCAAATTCATTTTAAATATTGCAAATTAAAATGATGATCAATTGATATTGGTACTATGATACTATCCTTATTATAAAAATTCAACATTTTAGGCCCCTATACAGAAATATGAAACAAGACTTCCCCCTTCCATTTTACCTAAATTTCATATAGGCCTACATGTAAATGAGACCAAATTGACTCATTGAAAGTTCATGTAAAATTGTTAATGTTGTCCACAGATTGTGACTAAAAATTAGTCCATCAAATGCATGGTAAACTAAAAGATGTCATGATCACTCAAATTGCTAATACATAGTAGGCCTAATTGTTTAAAAAATCCACTTCCGTAATTTTTTTAGCCATAAATTAATTTAATGCATTATTTTTACCTGATACCATTCTGCTGCTCCAAATATAAACTTGTTTGTTTCTAACATGCATTTTTTTCTGTCTTTTTTGCAGGTGGTTTTGAGAAATTCAAGCAGCTTTATCCAGAAATGTGTGAAACATTGGATGATGGCAGTGATTCAGAACATTCCTTATCAGACTTGGGGTTTGACAAACTCAAAATAGACAATTCTACAGACGTCCAATCAGAAACACCTCTGGATAATCATTTACCGTAGAGATACTTCCTGGACTTTTCTTAGGCTCCAAAGTGGACTCAGAGAATCTAGAACTTTTATCTAAAATAGGTGTGAGGTATATCCTGAATGTGACGCCCAATATTCCAAACTGTTTTGCAAGCAATGGACTGACATATATGCAGATACCTATCTCAGATCATTGGAGTCAAAACCTTGCAGCCTTCTTTCCTCAAGCAATAGAATTTATTGGTAAGTACAAACAATGTAGTAGGCCTATAAGTATTAAGCTAAACATCATAGTAAAATGTGACAATCAGGGCTGGAAAAAATGAAAATTTGCCTGGAAGATGATAAAAAAGACAAATTTCCCTCCAAATTCCTATGTAGTTCTTTGTTTAGAAGGACCTCCCTCCAAACTTCCAAATAACCTGGGAAGGAACTTCCCACTTTTCACATTTTTTCCAGGCCTGGTGACAATCCCTATATACCATTTTTCACCCTGATGTGGCAGTGACGTCAGGATATCAATGTAGCTTTACTATAGCGTACATGCTAAAGGTAGAAGCCAAAAAGTGGTACATCAGTGACTAGTACTGACTACCACTTTTTGGCCTCTACCTTTCAGCTACATATTGATTGATTGATACTGATGCCACCAATAGAACAAGAAGATTTGCCCCTTCATTTTGCATACCACTTTGTCCAATTTTTTCTTATTTCTTCACAAAATGCAAACATCACATGTCTATGTATGCTAGCATTAAAACCCACAGTGGTTAGGGACACACCATTTGGCATGGTGGGGGCAGGAGTCAGAATTTTTTTTTTGAATACAACTAAAACAAACTTTCCCCTCTAAAATGAGCAAAGAAAACACTTTTGCCACTATTGCTGAAGAAAGTAAAGAAACTCCCACCTAATTGTGTATGAAAATTATAACAACAAAAATCGACTGGCCAATAACAAATTTTTGATTCCGGAACATGAAAAGGAGCATAATGTTGAAACATTTTATGAGTATTTATAAATAAAGTTGCTCACTCATAAAATGGATATATCATGTGCTTTTTTTTTCTTGAACAACATTTCACTTCATTTGAACAACATTTCACATGAAGTGAATGTTGTTAATGATTTCATACTGAAATTCATAGCACGTTGGTGATAAAACGTAGAGGGCAAACAATATGTGTAGTGTCATCAATGAATTATTGAAAATTTATATAGGCCTAGACTCTGTAATTTTAATAATTCATCACAATGACACTATTTATGTCAAGGCCCTAGACATAAATAAATTCTGCATAACCATGGTAGGTACATAACCAAGAGATTGATCGCCATCATCGCCCACACACATGCCAAAGATGTATACATACTCTGAAATCAAATAAGACATTTCAATAGATTAACTAAAGAATAAATGAGGAGATCCATTTATTAGGAAATATCTTTTCTTCACATTACCAATCATTAATATTGATAGCTTTTATGGGTTGACAGCTCTATTGAAATTGCAGCGGATGAGGATCTTTGGTCCTACACATTTCCTTCTCATACTATAGGACCCTACTATTATATCACAGATATTTAATATTATCATGGAAATAGTAAATTGTCCAGTCCAGAAAGTTACCATTACTGGCCTTGTGAAATGCTTCTTTTTGTCAAATACAAAGCTTTATTTGAATCAAAATTATTAAATTATTAAATTGATGGAGGAAACACAATGTTGCATCTGTTAAAAGCTATCTTGTCTTGTAAATAAATAATTGGCTGTTTATAATCAGTGTAGACAACTTCCTCCAATAATTTTCATTTAGAACCTTGTTCACCAGGCCAGGTTGGAAAGGGTAAGAGGGGTCAACCCCATATTCCAAAGGTATTGTAAGGCAACACTCCTTGTCAACCAAAATGGCAAACCATGGAAGGAAATACTAGGTAAACCATAAATAATAAAGAATAATAACAATATTTACTCTGACATTGACAACATCCTGCTGTAAATCTGGAAAGATGCCAGCAAATATAATAGGATTTTGAGTTCTGACACACAAAAGTTGAGATTGAATCAGACATTTTCATGGCAAAGCTGATGCTGAGGCAGTAATAATTTAGTCTGCCAAATGAATTATTCCAGTCAGTCAACCATGCTCTGGTATTGTTACTGAACTTTGGACCAGTTTCTATTAGAGGCCAAGTTTATTGAATATCAGAGGATATTATCCTATGTTGGTTTTCAATGGCCTGTGTGCCTGTATATAGGCAGGCTTTCTTTTCAATGGCTCCCACAATGTCATTATTTAGCTCATTCAAATTCAAGGTTTATGCCAGAGGGTTTGGTGTGTTGTGGTCTGTGAAATGAGTATGTTGAATATAACCGAAGCACAGGTTTTGAAAAGGAAATTGTGGCTTATTATTTACAGTGGAATTTTACAAATTGGAATTATTAGTTTGTTACTGAAAATTGAAGTTGCTATTGAAATAATGGGCAGATTTTGGCACATTACTCCTGTAAAGTGGTCGAAACCGGGTGATAAATATATAATTGAAGGAAACATGCCAACTGTACTTAATCTATCAGGAATGTGTGATCTGTGGTGAACGCCACATGATGTGCAAGTCATTTGAAATGTTTCCTAGCAAGTCATTTGGTATCAACGTGCGGTTTACCTCCTTGTAAATATCTTTACTTGGGGCTACCCCATAAACTAATCACAAGGGACCACTGTTAACAGAAGGATGAAAATCACACCAATGATGGAACAAATAAAAGCTATCATTTCAAAATCCAAAACCACAATAAGATGAAATTGAAACCTAGGTGTCAAATGAATGCAATGTTTTAGAGAATTTTTACAACTTGCTTTGGTGGAAGACCAATATGAGAACTTGTTATCTTAGGAACTGATCAATTTACACGGGATGTGGTGGGATTCAAAATTGACTCTGAATGGAATATTTAGTCGGTTAAATTGGCCCAGCTTTGAATGTCATGTGATGATATAGAACTTAGTAAAATAAAGTTGTGTATCATACACATTTGCTGAAACAAAATTGTTTAATTTTTAATGTTGGACCCATATCTTTGTTGGCGACTTTGTAGACCTTTTCCATCATGTAAGATTTGTTTACAAATTTAACCAAATAAAATGGAATATTTTACAATTAATCTATTTGAAGCAGTATAGTGCTCAAGAAGATGCACCGTGCTTACACACTTTGTAAATGTCATCTGGCTGTATGACGTTCCGTACGTAATAATGCAGCACGCACATAGCCAAGAACGTGTTTTGACATGCTCAAGCTGTAGATAGATCTACTCAACGTACCAGTAGCACTAGCAGACTGCTGCAAGTCATAGCTGTCTTCCTAACATTGCAAGGTTATTTCCGTTTTGTTATAATATATTCAGCAATTGCTGGGTGGATAGATTGGCATGCCATTCATATAATTGCGGGGAGTCATAGGTGGTGTTCAAATGTGTACGTACACAAGCCGATAAATTAACAATTTCACTCCGATATAAAATTGGTACTGGTAACTGTTTTCTGAATTAATAATAGATAATAGTGAGAAACAAACAGATCTCATATTCCTTGTTGCATGAACAGGGACATGGTTGTTGGTATCAAATGGTTTTTTCTTACTGTTCAAAATCTTAAATTTTGTAAACGTAGGATGTATTGGGAGCTTAGCATTGTTTAGGTGACATTGCCTTTGTCTGTTGGCCCACATGGATATCCATCCATCACAGTGGATTTATTTCATTTCCTGTTACAGACCTCTTACGGGCAAGGAGTTAATTTAGCAGCTAGAGGCCTTGTGACGCAAGCCGCGTGCTAGCCTGGCTTCATCATTTGATTGGGAATTTTATCCCCACTATCTTTTGCCGTATAACGATGGTATCATGAGTGCTTTCACAACAACCAAGACTAGTCGATTTTGTATCAATGATTATGTTGCGGTATGGTTACCGTCAATAAAATAACATTTTCAAATTATATATTTTGTTTTCTCCTCATAATCAGCTGCTCTTCATAGTAATGCTTAGCCTTCACTTGGTGATTAAAACATCAAATAGAGATAAATCCGATAAGAATGTTGGGAGGAAAAGGAACTTAGTTGCAATATTTACTCTACCTCTCAGTGTTCAACATTTTCTTAGATAAGTTTATATTCCTTGGAATGATCCACTGCTAAGAGCATTATAAAGTTCATCAAAAACTGGTTTGAATTTAAACATAGCTACCGGATCGGACTAGCTAGTGATTATAAGTTGACATTATTATACTTAAAATTGAATTAAAAATTGAATGTTAATTGAAACATTGTGTTAAAATTCTAACACTTTGTAGCCTGTCCTAGATAATGTAGATCATACTCCTCAAATACCTGCCTAAATTGCAGTGTTCATGGTACATTTACAGTTTATGTGTTGAATTTGAAGTTGTTTTCATAATATTTACTCCCAAACATAATTACCTCATACAAGTATCTTCTGAGGAAAACTTCTGATGAAATGGAATTACTTGCATGTTGGTGCCAAGCTGTGAATGGTATTTGCTATAATATCACCTGAGCACATGTACAATGCAGGGTTTTAGATTTCCTGAAGTGCACAGTTTGGGTCAGTGTTGACTCAATCTATTGCATATCCGGCTAGCCAGCAGGGCCAAGTGGATGTTTGCCATCAATTTGCATGGTTCTCTCAGTTTGCTCAAGGATTTCAAATTAGCCAGCACTGAGAACTGAACGTTGCATTGGTTGTCAACCCACATGCAGTTCCTGTTGTAGTGTTTGCTGAAGTTGCTTGCTATCGGAATTATGTGGCTTTCATATTATGTCAAAAGTAAACTATACAGTACTTTAGGCCCTTCACAATTAATTCTTAGTTTCCTGTTTCATGGTTGAAAACCAGGGATGAGGCGACTTTTAATTATTAATTATTAATTATCTTTTATTTTCTTTATTTTAAAATAAGTGGTCGCAACCTACATCAAGCCATTTTGACAAGGAGCATGCATTTAATTATTTTACTACTATGTTTGATTTTATACGTAAGTAATGGTACAATTAGGTTCTATGTTTATTCATCATTATAGATGATATGATCAAAGTCAGAAAGTAGCAAATGGTAGTAATTAAAAGTTATTTTTAAAGAGAAAATCCAAAATATAAATAAAATAATTAAATATTTTGCAATTCTCTACTTTGGACGCGGGCGGGAAACAGGAAACTAAGAATCAATTGTAATTGGCCTTAGGAAGGAAGTTGAATTGACAGGAAGGAAGTCTAGTGGGAATAAATTTATAACATGTAGAATAAAAATGTCATGAACTATAATCATGCTGAATGTAGTACTAGTCCTTGATAGTATGAATGTGATTTTAGAAATGGAAAAATTCATGTGATTTCTGTTAAATGAAATCTGACCTTTTCATTTTCAAGAAATATAAATCTTGGGGTTGGGTGGGCGAATAGTAGTTGTACATAGTGATAAGGAATATGAGGTTGTCAAATGGACACAACATTATTAAATATGAAGTTCAAAGGTGAGCAAATGAGTTTGATCATCGTGTTGCCCTCCCCCATTTCTATAAATGGACTGTTCCCATTCCAGTTGAACTCACTCATGTCACTTTGGGTTCAATGGATCATAATGTAATGCATGGCATCTCAGCTCTGATCAGTAAATTGGGTTTCGCCTTGTCAGCCTTGAAAAAGCAAACATTTCCACTGTGCGGGAGTTCGTTCTAGTGTTGAAAATCCGCAATGTGTAAAGTAGCATGTGGGTTTTATCTGGGTACATACGAATGTCTGAGTAAAGATCATGACTAAAAATAAATTTAAAATTGTTAATCAATCAAAGTGTGAGGTTCTTGTAAATGTTGATTATCAGCTAGTGACAGTGGGTGTGTGTGACTAGAAATGTTACCAATTGTGCAAAATGAAAAACAAGTGAGTTATGACAATGATAGATTTGTTAATGTTATTGGCACTTCTTTGGGATGTAAGTAAGCCTGAAGAAAAAAACCTGAAAATTGAAAATAAAAGAAATTGCATAAATCTGGACTACAAAAAAACCTGAATTCTGTAAACATCCTGAAAAATTACATCCCTGATTCTTATTGGTAGCATACAAAATCTGAATTGGACCTCATCATCAGTGAAATACTAAACGTTATCAGATGCTGGAATAAGTAAACAAATGGTGTTTAAATGCATGCATATAATAATGCACCATTGCACAGTATACCCGCTCTTGTCTCTTGTGGAGCTTACATGTAGGGAGATTTAGCTCCTAAAAGCTGTAGTTAGAAAACAGGAAGTCTTTGGTTATCAGTTATCTGTATTCTGAATCCAAGGCCAATTGGCTAATGGCAGTGTTTATTCTGTTGATTACAACACTCAGCACTACCCCCCCCCCCACATTTACATTATTTAGGCCCACAGTTATACCTGTTTCCTTTTACTTAATTTTGGATATTGTTTTTTTCCTTTTCTTTGTGTATCACAGATCAAGCACGTAATCAGAAGTGTGGAGTTCTGGTGCATTGCCTGGCTGGTGTGAGTCGTTCCGTTACCGTAACCGTTGCCTATCTCATGCAGAAGCTTTGTCTCTCCCTCAACGATGCCTATGACTTTGTCAAGAAGCGCAAATCAAACATCTCGCCCACCTTCAACTTCATGGGACAACTTCTAGATTTTGAACAACAACTCAACAGTAGCCCATGCCGCACAGGTGTGTGTAGATGTTTAGCGGAGGGAAGGAGGTGCATGAGCCCGATCCAGCTTGGATGTCATGTGAACCAACTCCAAGCACAGGGTCATCCTCTTCCGATTCCGGAAATAGTAGTGGATGTGAAGGGAAAAAACAGGTGTTTCATTTCACAGACTTTTCAGAGGTTCAAAAAGAAGTGCCAATATTTCACTTCACTGAGACAACGCCTTGCACAGAGTTTGCCTTGCCTATGACGACATCAAGCTGAGACTAAGTCAATTATAGGCTTGTCAAACTTTTTGTTACATTCTTTCTACCTGTTAAATTAAATGTAATTGTGTATATTTCAAGGTTTGAATTTACCAAAAAAATAGAAAAAAATAAAGGCACAGTCACAATGCATACAGTGCTGCTTGATAGTAGCAATACCGGGATTTGTGGTGCTTAACAAAAAAGGGAGATTTGAGTGTCCCATTCTTAAAAGAGTAGAAATTGAACATTGCCTCGGACCCACCCTATCAAATAAACTATGCGATCAAATCAATTAAAAAACCAAATGTTCATTTCTTTCAATTAAAAGCAGTCACTGTATGTTGAGAAGGCCTATTAACTTGTTTGTGTTGCACCTAACTGTATATAATGTGAAACTATGACTAGGGCAAATGACTGTGTCTTTATTTTGAATGGTAAATTCCATAACCAGAGCTGTTTTGTACCATGAGAGCAAATTTTTATATTTGAACATTTTGAAATTTATTGACCAGATATTTTCTTACAGACTTTTGACTCGACTCTGGGACATAAACAAAAGATTGTTATATAAGTAATTATTTGCAAACATTACTGTTATGTGTTGAGCATGAACTGAAGTTTAAAAAAAAAAAAGGGCGAGAGCGTCGAGAGGCGAGTAATTAGGCAAATTTGAATGAACTTCACGAACCCTTTGCGAGTTTGCTATTGAATTTCAAAATTAGTGAAAGATTATGCTGCAGAAATGTGTGTTATTAAAATGCAACTTGAGTGCGACTTGAGGGAATCATGTTTCCCAGCAAGTTTTTGTGATTACAGTTTTTATGACCATTACTAGGCCTACTGATACAAATGTGTGAACATTGAATGAAAACTAGAGTAGGCCTATACATGTATGTATTTTGTATTTTCCCACCTCATTAAAACAAAAACAGAATCGGTAAAGCTGAATTTACACTCCATCGCTGAGCAATGAGCGATGGCAATAGACCAATGAGGTAGCTTGCTTATCCCAACACAACACAAAGCGCTCCACCTCATTGGCTAAAAACCAATCGCTACATGGCTCACTGATGTAGTATAAATTCAGCTTTACAGTGTTTCAATTTAATCACTGAAAATGTTATTTCACAAAAAATGATGACAAGTCCTTGATTGGTGTAGGCTTTAAAAACCTTGTGTGTGATCCATAGAGCCTACTTTTGTGTCCTTCTATGGGATCTTTATTCAATCTCCATATAACTACTGAAGGGAACAAACAAATCCACATTGATCCAAATCTGTTATGTGCTGATCTTTTGTTATGGAAAAAAGACATGAAATCTTTTCCTCTCAATTGCAATGACCTCCTATGATTCAACATTCTATGCTTTTGGAATGGTTGAAATGTACTTAGTGGATTCATGTGAAGCAAGGTATCACAATTTTGTGTGAAATTACATTTTATCTGGCATGAATAATCATGCTGTAAACCATTGAATTCTACTTAACCCTTCAAAATGTGTGAAATTACAGTTTTGTGTGTGTTATCATGGCGTGATTAGTCACAATACAAGTGTGTTCAAAATTTTGTGTGGATTTCCTCCCCATTGTTGGATATATCATCATTCATCAATAAGTTGTTTTTCTCAGTATTGTAATATTAGTGACATGTGGAGAAGTGTTCAAAAAACCACAATGGGACTTGATATCAGGTTAGAATTTTAAGATGTGTGTCTGGGATTTTAATTAACCTGAGGGCTATTTTTGTCCTATACAATACCTGCATTGTTCATACCAATACAGCAGGTATTTAAAATAATACAAAACCTTATGGCGTACTACTTAATTTGTACCACTTTATAATATTTTATACAATTTTAAAACACAGTCATGAAACATGCATTTGTGTAAACTTTTGAAAAATCACAAAATGCTGTTTGTAAAATACAATTTTTCAGCCTGTGGCACATGAAATCTCAAATGTTGTGGAATAGAATCCAAAGTCCCAGCATTAAAAATGTAATTGCAACTTCAAAATGTTTTACAAACTGCATTATTTAATTAACATTAAAAATTCATGCGATCATACACGCACATGGAAATATTTCAGGAGTTGTGTAGGGTTGCTAAAAGTCGCCAATCAATTCATCTATCAATTATCTTTAGTCATAGCCTGATCAAACTTGTTTGAATTTGATGTACCGGTATTGATTATCAGGTAAAATGTAATGAGCTGATGAGTAAGTCTTGAATTTGGTTTTGAAAGTTAGTAAAAGTGATGATGATTTTGCTGCTTTTTGCAACATTCACCTTGCATAGAACTTGACCAGCTCTTTGCACCAATGATTGCACATATTACTGTCCACAGTGGTTAGTGAAATAAGGCCAAACAAAAAAAGGCTTGTCTCAAAGCTTGCGCATGCATTTGTAAAATCGCGAGATTTGAAGAAAAAAAAAAAGAAATGCAGAAATGTTTTTTTTTTCAAAAAAATTTTTTTATAGTTTTTCCAGAAAAATTCGGCGAAAATCAGACTTTTTTCTGAAAATACCATAAAAATACCAAGTCTGGAATAATAATAAAAAACAAAATCGCATTCTCATTTGTTTTCAAACCACTCATGAGCGTTGAGACAAACCTTTTTTATGTTTGGCCTAATATGCCATTGAAATCCAACATAAATGTTAATTATATCTGGCGCACGGATCCACTTGAGATGAAACTTTCCGTTTCTCATAGTAAAGACAAGCAGACAACGTATTTGACCATAAAATATTGGAAGAAAAATGTTAAATGACTTGACCTGTTTTAACTGCATGGTCACATTAATTAATTGAATTTTTATAACAATAATATGCTGTTGAAAATTTAGAATTCTAGCGTTGAATTAAAAAAATAAACATTTCTCAGCTATGTACGGTGCTTAGTAATTATGGTAAATTGGTAATGTAACTTTAAAGGAGGATGGCTTGATTTTGTCATTATGCAGTTTTCACCTTGATAATAATGACCTCTGGAGTTTCTATTGCTTTTTTAATCGTATTAAAATTGGCGAAGTTCGGCACTTTACCCCCATGTAGTTTACAAAACGTGGGCATGAAACATGGCATCGGTTTCTTTTCATGCAATGAACAGCTCGGAAATCAACAACTACCGTACTTCCTTGGTGGTGCACTAGAAAGTTGTTTTGTGTTATGACAAGCTACATTTAGACCCATTTTGGTAAATAACTTTGTGAGATAAATTCATGTTTTTTGCTGGTTTCTGTATTTTTAACAGGCAAGAATGCGGTTAGAAAGCTACCAGTCACAAGTATCCTCCTCCTATGAGTAAACATTGCAAAATAGTCATAAAAGTATTAGTAGTCTTTTTTTTTTAAATTCATTAATGGTGCAACAGCTTGATTGAGCAATTGTATTCTGACATTATTTGTGTGTTCAGAAAAGTATCTAGTTCAAGTTGTATTGCTTTGTAATGTAATATGGAATGAAGATATGGAACGGAGTATATTTTGATAACCAGAAATGAAAGCAGAACAAGTGATAAAAATGTACGATTTTTAAAATTCCGATTTGTGAGTACATGTAGTGTAGAATGGTCAGTCCACACTCTGTGAAATGACCTGTCAGCCATTTTGTTTTTCTCCACTCCCTAGGCTGAAATTATAAAGGTAGTGAGTACATTGTGTGTTTTAATTTCACAGTTGTGGACTGGTTTATTGCCTATGTTGTTTCCAGTGAACTGATAAAGACACTATATAGTGAGTTTGTAAATAATTGTGTATATACATACTAAAAGAGATATATTTGAGAAGCGATGTGTTAATTAGTGATTTGTTTAAACTTTACACAGAATTTCAAGTACTAGAAAGATTCTGGATTTATGAAAATTATTAACAAACTTATTTTGGCAGGAATATACAAAAATGTACAGCTTATGTGTGACACTTCACACAAAATTGTTTTGTTTGTGCCCAGAGATAAATCTATTTTATATAAAAAGGGAGGGGAAAGAGATTTAAGGGAAATTTAAAGTTACAATTGTACAGTTTATTCCTGTAAAGTTTTTAGTACAGAAACAGAGAATAGTGGTTCAATAAAATATTGAGTCGAATGATAAAGAGATAAAGAAAATAATTGTGTGTTGTGTTCTTTTTGATTCTTGTCAAGTAGGCGTACTGGTTAGTCGATGAGTAGGAGCTGATTTTTTTAGCCACAGTCCATCAATAAAGATGGACCGTGAAAGTCCACCAAACGGTTCATCTTTATTGAGCAATACAGACAGGCTGTGGCTAAAAATATTTGGTCCTGCTCGTCGGACTAGTACGTAAGCATGTGCATTGCATACTATGCTCTATTTGCCCACACCATGGATTAACCATGAAATAGCACCAGATCTGGTATAATAATATTACAGCTGAAACTGTCTGCTGGTAAAAACGCCCAATATCTCATTTGTATGCCAGAATATATCTAGACAGTGAGGTCTTTAATAAATATCAGGGGGGGGGGGTAAATTGTCAATTTGAAGGGTTGTTGAAATTTGAAAGTTAATACAAAGGCAGATTTTTTATTTGGGAATTTGTAGCTTGATCTGAGGGGGTTGGAGGAAGTGTAGGCCTACACTTGACACCCCCATAAAAGACCACACTGGGTACAGTGGAACTTTGTTATCACAAAATTGTAAGGGCCTCAGATTTCTGTTGGTGTTATCAGGTCTTTTTCAATGTATTAAATAATGCTTAGGACTTTTTTTTATATATGAAAAGTACACTTGCATAGAATCTTCATAAAAGTTGGACCTAAACCCTCTAAATATTGTAAATTTTTAGGACTTTTTGAACCCTGTATCACCAAATAGTGGTCATTTTGTCAATTTTTCTCCCACTTTTGGTCCTAACTATCCTTTAAAATAGCAAAAAGTCATTAGACTTCCATGGATTTTAGAAGCACTCCACACAACGGTAGCATAGTTGGGGCTTGTAGTACCGGGCTTGTAGTACTGAGGGAAAGGATACAGAATGGCATTATTATGTTTTGATGAATCCCAAGTGTGTGAAAATATTGGATCCAACACATAATGATAAAATTGGATGCTTTACGTCCAATATTTATTGGTCTCGCTATGAGTTTTAAAATATTGGACTCGACTACGTCTTGTCCAATATTTTAAAGCTCATAGCTCGACCAATAAATAAGTGTTCAATCGATCCAATTTTATAGTTATAATGAAGCAGGGCTGTCAACTTTTTGCAATTACTTGGCGTGAGACAGAGACGTACCGGGATTTGCCGACTACAATGTTCATTTTGTTTTATTATTTGAGCCACGGCGCTCGAGAATGTGAAAAGCGGGGGGGGGGGGAGCAACAAATTATTCATGACGATGCGTGAGATTTTACTCATTTTCCAGCTTTTTGCGTGAGCTTTACTACCTTGGTGTGAGATTATACTACCTTGGCGTGAGACTGTGAGAAAGTGACCCAATGCGTGAGACTCACGGCCAATGCGTGAGCGTTGACAGCCCTGAATGAAGTCTCAATCTTGCAAATGAGAATTTATGGCGAAATGCACACTTGGCGCCAAAACTTTCGCCTTTTTGGAAGGGTAGGCACCGGGGTATGTGATGCTGAATTGAGTGTAGCTACCATGTAGTTACAATACTAGCCCCACAAAGCATTTTTCTTCACAAATGACCATACAATTCTGTGCCTGGCAATGTTATGTGTGCAATATTCTTTTGCCTATTCCAAGAACTACTGTTGACTTTAAATATGCCAAAGTAGTAAGATTGACATTTTCAAGAGAATAAATTTACTGGTGCCAAAATATCCATATATTTATGGAATTACATTATTTTCATGTCACAGTCAACATCGCGATGGAAATTAAAAGGAAAATATTTGGGAAAGCAATGCAGTCAACATTGTTTTGCCAAATTTTGTTTGCCACCATTAAAATGGTTGTTAGACCCCAATCCAATAGGAGCATTATTTTCTAGGTTTGTTAGCAGCCATTGCCAGCCATTGACTCCAAATAATAGTTGGACCTTGAAGGTCGGCTGCATTATATACCTGCCATGTCATTGTATTGTACAGTATTACCCATTTTTTGTTTGGGTAGTTTCTCAAATTTCAGTCTCTTTTACAAGTTGGCATGCTTTTATGGTGAATTGTCGCTGTATAGTAGCAAAAATAGATTCACTACTGGGTCTGTGCTGTAAAAGAGTTTAAAACTTCACAAGCTTGTGCAGGTGCAAAACATTGCTCAAGTCCAACAGGAACAAGCCTTGGGGTGTAAAATTGCAGGCCACAAACATAAAAGATGTTGTTTCTGGTAGCTAGCTTGCTTGCATTAAATAGGCGCACGTCTGATGCTGACATATTCACACTTTTGACGGGACTGTCATACTGTACAATGTACTGTACATATATGTTATGTGGAATTTATATTAAACAGAAACCCGGGACAGAAACAAAGTATCTTTTGCTAGTTCGGCAATTGAATCCCGGGGACTTAATTATAACTTTAAAAGTTTCCACTTTCAGCTTCAGAAGCTAAACAATATTTTCAGATTCCATTTGAAAATAAGTTGGCAATGCCAAACCACAGGACATGGACTTGAGATGTCAAAATTTGTGTTGGGTTAATTTGCTTTTGCCATAGGCAACCGGTCATGGTGGGTCGCTGACCTGTTTGAGCTCCGTGGGATCATGCTGGGGCACAATAGGACCATTTTGTAAAATTTTGTATCCAGAAAAGGCTGAACAGATTGCTGTGGTTGTGATTATCTTGAATTGACATTTCGGGAACAGTCACTACTATTCAGACACTACTGACTTGTTTGTCGGCTAGTATATGGGGGGGTGAGTTTGATGCTAAATATTGTTTGCCAACTAAAATTGTTAATTGTTTCACCCCAAATCTTTTTCACCTGGGCACTCAAGAATATAAAGAAGGAGAGGGGGGATATTGGAGACAAAATAATTCTCGAATGTATCCTTTTTCACTACTTCTAACCATTGCCATTTCTTTTAAATGACATGTGACATGTCCCATGACCATGATGACTGCTGAAGATGGCAACACAATACAGCATCATTCTGTTACTGGGTCATTCTTTTCTTAATTATGCTTCCATGTTGAAGTGTATGGCAGTGGCGTAGCGTGGGTCATCACCCCGGGGGGGTCACTGCTACTGTGGCTTGTACACCATCCGCGATAATGAACTTTTGAAAAGCACCCTAAACAAGGATTTAACCCTTGGCTAAAACGATACCCTAAACAGGGATTTTATTCCTAACATCAAATTTCATACCCTAAATTTCATTTCCGCGTATTTAGCAATTGCAATTTTGCTACCCTTTTCTCCAATTTTTCATGTTTTTGACACCCTAAACACGATACGCGTGTATCGTGCTTACCCACGAAAAACAACCCTTTTTACGCTGCTTTTCATTATCGCGGATGGTGTACAGGCCACAATGGGAGTGACCCCTGGGGTCATCACATTGAGGGTTGGGGCACCGCCCGTGATTGGGGGGGGGGGGTCACCGAGTCTGATTGTGGAGGGGGACAATTTTCCTATGGGATTTAAAAAATTTAAGATCGATGGGGGGGGCACATGCCCTGTGCCCCTATGACACTCGCCACTGGTGTATGGGACATGCCACCCAAATGGGTCTGTTTTTAATCCCAAGACAACATAGGTCCATGTTTTGAAAAATTGCCCATTAAGGCGACAAAATATAAACCCTGTTCTATGGACGGACGGACCTTAATAAGTAGGGTTGGTCGGTCTGGCGTTTTTTTTTCTTTTCTGGAGGCTAAAATTATCCTAAAATTTCACCAAAATCTGACCTGAAAAAATCTGAAGATTTTGTACAAACACTATGGTATTTTTCCCAATTTTAGCCTCAAAATGGCTGATATTACATGAATGTATATATTTGTGAATGTAGCAAAATTAATAAATAAAGGCCATTTTTTACCGCTGGGCATGGTTCCTGTCAATCAGTGGCGCAGTGCGAGTCATCCTATGGGAGACACTGACCATGATTGGGGGGCACCAGGCCTGATGGGGGCACAACTTCAAGCACTTGTCAGCAACCTTCCTATTTGATTTTCTATTTTTTCAAATCGATTGGGGGCACATCCTCTTATGATGCTACACCACTACTGTCACAAGATTTTTTCCTGCAAAATCAAAAAAGGGCACTTTTCAATTGGAAAGTTTGTTAGAATATTATTTTTAACTCTGTAATTTACAAGGAGTTTTTTCTCCCCCTGCAAATCCAAAAATGGGCACTTTTTCAATTGGAGAGTTCACAAAATCCTTTGTTTCATTAATTAATAACATAATACAATTATTATTTTGAACTCTGTAATCTTGAAAAGGTTATATCAGTGCTATAATTATTATCTTATCATTGGAAATATCATGTCAATATACATGCACTTATATATACAAATGATGTGTGTGATTATTTTGTGTGGGTTGTGCGAACTTATATAGCGATTGTTTGAGATGACGTCAATCCTTAAATCCAACACTTGAATATTTTATCTAAGCTACTTGCAACTTACATGCAGTCATGGGACATGGCATTATAAAAAGAAATGAGTGGGAATTGATAAATCTCTTATTAATTTGTCTTTGGACGAGAAAAAATGTGTCAACAATCTTAGTTCCATATTTTAGTGGTAACACAGTTACACTGGCAAATCTTTACCTCTTTACTTCTAGTAAAGTTACAGAAATATCATTTTTGGTTTTAAAATACTGGGTGTTTTAAGGGTAGTATTATATTAACCCAAGATATTTTTCTCATATGGCATGTCTGGAGAAATTTTATATTTGGACACAAATCAGCACCGTATTCGACCTAAGGTCACTTTTAGGGCGAATCGTCAAAATGGAGAATTTACACGCACATGAAAACTGCGGAAAGTTAGATGGTGATTCGATTTAGACATTCATGGAATTGAGTTATTAAATTAAAGGGCATTTCGTGATCCACAGCCTCATCACCCTACTTTTCTCAAAAAAAGTTGAGATTTTTTATACCACTGGAAACCTCTGGCTAGTGGCTACATAATGTACCAAAAATTTCTTGCAGATTAATTCGATCAGCAAAAATATTGTCAAATTTGAATTTCGTTCTGGTATACCAGAACGAAATTACAACAGTGGCCTATGCGGGGGCCTATGGAGCAGTGTGATACACATAATCATGAATAACTCGCAAACGCAAAATCGGAAACAACTGAAATTTTGGGAATAAGCTTTTTTCGTGAATATCTACTGAAAAATGTCATAAAAAGAGGATGCTAGGATCACAAAATCCTCCTTTAAGGCACATTGAAAAGGGGTGTTTAAACAATTGCCACTTTAAAATGTTGATAGGGGTGCTTATACGGTAACCATTTAAAAGCAATTTCTTATGATTCCAAAGTTTCCAATTTATGCACCCGTTTCTTGGCCTTTTGAGGGAGAATAAAAACCCTTTAAAAAGGGATGTACCGGGACAGGAATGATTTCATGTGAAGATTAAATAATCCTTCTGAAAGATGCTTGTAATGTGTAATATTTGACAGGCGAGACATGGTTTTAAAATGACAATTGTGATTCAAGGATGTACATCTAATTGATTGGCCTTGGTTGGATGCTTGCAATTTAACATATGGGGTAATCTCTGATATTTATGTGATATTGTTGGCTGGCAAAATAGGGAGATTTTGGATGGTGGGAAGTACTGGTTGATTGGTGGTATAATCATGGTGAAAAGGATTATTCCTAGTTGACGCTAATTCACCTGTCCTCCTACTCAAATATTATTATCACCAGGTTTGGATGGCATGAGTAGCCCTGTGAGTAACACTGTTAGGGTACAAACACCTCTACACATATACCCCACATACATGGATTGCTAAATGGTCTTGTGGCCTAAAAAACAACCGACGTTCGCACCTTATATTAATTCATTCATAGCTCTTTTTGTTTTTTGAGAATTTAAGCATACAAAGTAACAAGCAAAATTTCGAGAAATATTATTTTCAAAACTGAACCCAAAAATAGCACCTTTAAAGCCAAGAATTGACTGTTTACTGATAATATTCATAGTAACAAAATTCAATCATTGCTTAGGACCTATGCCCTAATGCTTCATTCGAGTTGTGACATATTTGTCATCATAAAAATAGCCCCAAATATTTGAAGGTGATGTGTGCATCAATAGCTTTTGGTCATCATCGTGTTACCAGGAAATGTACATATTTCCAATATTCAGTGATCTTGCTTATTTATTAATAGGCCTAGTACAGGTCTTCGATGTGAGGGATTCAACTTTTACCATGTTTACTGCATGTTGCATGGTCAAACATGCTACATGTAGTTGAAAATTATCCAACACATATTAAGATAACAGACCACCACAGACAAACCACTAGGAACATGAATAGAGTAAGATGTGTAAATTAAATATGTCATCATAACTCAGCAGGTAGCTCTCACCAGAGATATTGGATCACATACCATACAACACACTGAGATACTGAACTCACACAAAGCATGTATGGTACCCGTGTGTCTGCCCACATGATCCCATAGCCTGCCAAGATAAGTGTTCTAGTGAAGAGAACCAGCAAAACTTCCTAGTCTAGATTCAGAAAAATTATTTTCCTAAAACATATACCTATTTTACCTTACCATGCAAAATCAACACAATATTTCTGATATCCGTTCAACCACAAGTTATATGTTTACACATTACAAGCACAAATCATCATCAAAACAACTTGATTCAGGTACGTGTTTTCTTTATGAATTTCTGTTTCATACATAGCCTAGAAACAGCAATTTTTTATATCCAACTAATAAGTACCGCGGCCAGCTTTGCTGGCCCCGGTACAAAAAGTCACATAGCTCAACACAACTCAGCTATAGCATAAAGCCAAGATTATGCACCCAGCATCAATTCTGGGATGGTGGGGAAAAAACACATTGGTGATACTTATTGAAGGTTATGAAACCTTTATTTGATAGGATTCAACACCAAGTAAAACAATGAAATCTAGATGACTTTGTGTGAAATCTTAATGCAACCGCATGCATTAGTGTATCTTAACTTTAACCGACAAAATCCTACGAATTATGAAGAAATGAATGACCAGTTTCCATGGCAACTTACACGTCACATGCTCCAGATTATTACAGATTTAATAACCAAAAGCATGATATTTGATGCTGGTGCTTTTGGTCATATTCCTGATTCAACAAAAGAATCATTACAGCAAATTGTGTACCTCTCTGTAGCAGTCAGCTGCACAACCAATGGCCAAAACAATAATAAAATCTTAACTGACCTAGATTATGTTCTTTTAGTTTTTGTCAAATGACCAACAAAATGACACAATACCTTTACAGGTACAACATTAATTTTTCACTGTGGAGTGGGATGAACTCAGCCCAAAACTTGCATACATTGGCACACATCATATCCCTGTCCATATAAAAGAAGACCCTCTTTTCAGGGTATCTTACACCCATGCAATGAAGGCCTAAATAGGTTGGGGATTTTAATTACTTGAGATCAAACAGTTAAGTTCTAAGCATGTACATTTAATAAGATGTGTACCATTATACACCAGCGATCCAGGAGTGATCCACCCTCTAATAATGATATTATTAAATATAAAAACTTAGAATTAGGCAATTTTTTAATTAACTTAAATTCAAGTTTACCCAATGATGTACACATATATCCCACATCTAAGTTGGGTGGGGGTACTCAAATAGTTCACCCAAATTAAAAACAATGCATGCTCCGGACCAGATTTTGAGGACATAAAGGGGGAGGGTCTCCAGAACTTAAATGGGGCTTTGATTTGCCTGCATCCTGCTTGTGGTTTTGCCTTTCTTGTCAAACGCTTCCAGAAATAAGTTCGTGGAGCCTTAAATTGAAACTAATTTTGTGATATTTAGAGGAAAATTTACCCAATTCTCTTTGGCAACCTCATATGGGGACCTCGGGAATGGAAAACAAGCTTTATCAGAGGTCTCTGGAACAAAAGAGCGATCCAATACAATTAAAAGTTAATCTCTGTGACTGCACATCCCTTTTAATGGGATTTTTATTATCGGTTTATTGCTCAATGAGACATATTTTACCAATACCACAGACACATAAACAAAAATCAAATAGAGATTTAATAGTACCAATTGATCAAATCTTGTGTCAGAACAGGGAAGTGAGATATCTATGGCACTTCCCTGGGCAGAAAGGAATGATGCATTAATTGAATACAGGTCAGCTAGTGCAATCATCTGTATAGCAGGATCCATTCAAACACTACAAACACACACAAAAACCCAAGTCAAATACAACCATCTGTATCTTTTTTTATCATTCTCATCTCCATGATGCTCAGATTTCTTTGCTGCCCTAAAATGAAAAACACATTATATACTGGGAACAGGAAATGATCCTAATTGCATTTATAGTTGGGGATGCAGGATGGACCTTTTGTACATTTTCCCTTAAAAAAGGGCTGTTTTACAACAACAAAAACTGACCTTTTGTGAATTAAATTTTTTAAATTTAATTTGATTTTCAATATATTTACATTACCGAACTTAAATTCAGATTGACAATTTGGAGGGAATGTCGCACTTCCCTGGATATGGCTTTGGTTGTTGTAATATTTTAGTAAGTTTATTCAAATCAGTTAATCAAGAAGATTGTTATAAAAAATAACCCCAATTGAGCTGTGCATAAATATCCCATCAACTACACCCCGATTTGAGCTTTAATCACTGGTCCCGTCACTGGTATGGTGATTTTCATAGCTTTCCAAAGACGAGGAGTTATTCCCCCCCCCCAAAAAAAATATATATATATTTTGATTATTTCTTGGGATTTCATAACTTTTCCAGTTATTTCCCTCTTGCATAACAGGGTTTGATTCCCTACTGAGATTTATTATTTCTCGGTATAATGATTTCATACCTGTACAATTTCATTTCCCGTTTCACTTTTATATTTTTGGAACACTTGGAACCCTATCCAGAATCTTGTTTCCTACTCATAAAATATGACTTCCTTTCCAAAGTTAAAAATAACTCTGGCACACAATTCCGGGACACAATTGTATTTGGATATAACCATTGACCTGTAAACCGAAAGAGCAAAAAGATATAAATCACTGAATACATATTATATAGTAGGAAGTTTACAAAGGAAAAAAACCCTGACCCATGACACTCCCAAGTTCAAACAATTACAATTTGATTTAGCAAAATTAAAGTCAGTTGTTCCCAAATCTATCATATAGGACTGAAGAGCCTACATGTATACCAATTGATTTGCTGAGGCATGGACAGTTTACATGAAGCTGTTTGAACATTTGAATAGGCCAAAGGAATAAAATCTGGAGGGGGGGCAACATCTACCCCTTCATTAGAAGAGGGCTACATTCTTACGAGTATAACAGAGAGCACTGTTTCATTTCTAATTATGATCTATTATTGATTTTTCATATGAACAGTGGCGTGCTACCCCCCAAATATTTTTCTTCCCCCCAGTTTTCCCCCACTTTTGAGTAAAAAAACCCAAAATTATGTAAATTTCCACTTTTGTTGATTTTTGCCCCCCCCCCCTCCCCCCCCAAAAAACCACCCAAAATTCCTGGTGCCACCACTGATGATGAACACAGTTGATTAATTTTGCTGGAATTTCTGTCAATATAAATTATAATGTTTCGTAATTATTTATCATTCCTTCGCAAATGCAATCCTATGCAGAGCCAATGTGTGTGCACCATAGACTCTGAATATTCAGAGTCTATGTGTGCACTGAGCATTCAAAAATAATAATAAGGTTAAAAATGTCAGTAAACAATAAGTGTCATTGATAAGCCAAATAATCCATTACTTTTAATGGGTTTTATTGTTTCAAGCACACCTGGTTTCTATACAAAACACCATTTCAAATAGGGTCCATTTTAATCAAAATAATAACACTTCAAATTAATATTTTTCAGTTTGGCTTATTTAGTTGATATTTTCTAGTGACTGTGGTTAGAATAATGAATAGTAGGACACTCATTATGTGGTTTGGCATCCTGCTTAAATGTCATTCACAGAAACCACTGACATATTCAAAACAATTCTACTATTTGTTAGTGATTCATTTTTTTCATAATTTTCTTAATCCCCAAACCAACTTGTGGCACTTTTTCATGATTGCTT
The DNA here is from genome assembly GCF_039555335.1 of Amphiura filiformis. Taxonomy (NCBI): domain Eukaryota; kingdom Metazoa; phylum Echinodermata; class Ophiuroidea; order Amphilepidida; family Amphiuridae; genus Amphiura; species Amphiura filiformis. The sequence continues at coordinate 50,534,545 of NC_092630.1, read as the reverse complement.
GGCCAGGCTTCTGACCTTAGATCCTGTAAATTTATTATGTTCTGACCAAGTGAAGGAGTGAGCACATACATAATAAAGGGTTGTGGGTTTTGGTACATTAAACTTATGAAATGAATGAATAAACACTAATAATTGGAAAAAAAATTAATAAACCATCAACACTGAAGTGAGCAAGCATCCCGCAAGCATACACGCAAAGACAGAGAGAGGTTGACGATAGAAAGCTATAGAAAGTGAGAAAGACAAAGACAAAGATAAAGAAAGAAGGAAGGAAGGAAGGAAGGAAGGAAGGAAGGAAGGAAGGAAGGAAGGAAAGAAAGAAAGAAAGAGAAAAGAGAGGAAGAAAGAATAATAGAAATCACAAAGCTTAATTTTTGTTCAATTTCTAAATACCTCACATTAAAATGATACAAGTCAATACCCTCACTCCCTTTCAAAAGATTGTACGATGATCATTATACCTAAATTGAGCTACGCATAAATGTATGTACCATCAATCAACTCATTAATGTTGAGCTGTAATCGCTGGTATGGTGATTTTCATAGCTTTCCAAAGACAGGGGATCACCGGCAAATTCATGAACCATACTCAGGTTTTGGTATACGCTGGCGAAGTTACGTAACAATCGGATTAACTACCATAGCAATAAGTCAAAACAATTTTTGAACATACCGCGCTGCACTGATACGTTCACGCGGTACCTCTGCATTGAACCATATCATGCTGATCACTTGCACCTGTAAGATTAGTATCTTTGAAAAGACCCGCATTGTATTCAATCTATGATTGCAGACATACACAGGTGATTAGTTCAACCTGCTTGTAGTGCAGCGCGATATGTTCAAAATTGTTTTGACCTATTGCTATGGTAGTTAATCCGATTAATTATGTAACTTCGCCAGCGTATACCGGTATTTGGAACAAGCATAGATGTGCTATGAAGAGAACAAATGGCAAATGTTATAGTAATTTTAAAGTCAAAATCTAACATGAAAATGAAGGTAGAATAAAAAAGTCTGTACTTTTCATATCATGTGCCACTTGGCTGTTAAATTCTCGAAGCCATGGTTAATAAATACACCAGCAGTCGACACTGGGATAAAAGCAATTAACACAAATGTAATAAAGATCAACTTATTTGCAATGTTTTACAAAATGGACATGAGAGTGATGAAAGTAGATATGTGAGTGTTATGAATTTAGATCATTTGACGATGCAGTTTGATAAAATATTTTGTACAAAAATCGCTCATAATCACTTTAACTGAACTGGTGCCAGACACTCATATTTAATAATTTAGTCCTTACTGTTGAACCTTAAGTTAGGTCCTCCCACTCTCTCTTGCTAAATGAAAAAATTATCCATCAATTGAATGACTAGACTAGAGATAATACCAGCTTTCTGCATTAGACCATGACTATGACGTGCACAGAGGCCTATTAAGTCAATTGAAGTCAAACTGAAAATGAAATTCAATTTCATAGAGTGCAATACAATATCCCTGTATTGTATGAGGCTTGTTAGAGTTTGAATAAGAACACCGTTAGTTGGTGTAGGCGGGCTCCGATGCGCTGATGAGGCCATGGAATCATACCACTAGTACTAGTCTGTACTCATGCACCGGACTCGTGTTCATTTTTTGTCAGAGCTGGTTTTTTAGATGACTATAATGATATTGTATTTTAAAATAATGACAACCAAATCATGTTTGCAAAAATAACTATAAGTAATAAATAAAAAGTATACAAAATAGTGGCAGGTGGGCCTGGGGTGGGCCCCATGATGTAAGGGGGGGTGGTGGTCCACAGACAACTCTTGAGGCTAGGTAGACCATCAGGAAGATGCACGCATATAACTGTGAGCCAGGATCAGTATCAGGCAGAAAGATGAACCAACTTCAAAATTTTGCTCCCCAAAAGCCTAGCAGTGGCGTAACTCCTATGCTACTGGGGGGCCTCCGGGCTAAGGGGGCACCCAGGCCTGAATACCATTTCGACACGATAATAGTTGTTTAATGGGGAAGCAGTGGAAACCTTTACACATGCATAGAATTAATCTTCATTTGGTTGCCCCCTTCAACACAAAAATTCCGCACGCTTCGCTCACATTGCAACATAATTTGTTATTTGAAAGACCGAAATTCAACTTGATTATACCAAATTAGTGCTATTTATGCAATTGTTTTAGGAAGTGGGGGTATTTTGTATTCTTGCTCCCGGTCGCCACAATCACTAGCTTCGTCACTGCAGCTAGTGATGAATCTTCAAAAGTAAAGACATTGGAGAAGATGAAAACGTTTTTTAATTAACATGAAGTTCATTGATATGAAATTAATTTGATCTGAAACACTATTTGTAAGTTATTCCGTGAGGTATAAATGGCTTTCAATCAATTTCATGGTTGCATAATTTTGAAACGTATCGCCGGAGGGTATTATACATAGGCTACCGGTTGTTTTTAGAGAGAATGTACATGTAAGATTTTATTGGACAATGTGCGAGTAGCGCGCAATTTTTGTGCATTTTGCACTATTTTGGGCTTTGGCCTATGATCGGGATGAATTTTGGTGGAAAACGGGTTCCTTGCCCCTTTTCTTTTCCTTTGCCTTCCGATTTTCTCTTTCATTTTTTGTCAGGGGGCACTCTGCCCCTCCCCCCTGGCTACGCTACTGCTTTCAATACCAAAATTGATTTGCTCTGCACCATGCACAACCTTGGTCAGGGGCACCCGATCTACTTTCGCCCCCAGGCACCCTAACCCAAAGTTACGCCACTGAAGCCTAGTAAGTTGTACTAGTACAACTGAGCTTAGGATGCTGGTGAATGGTGATTGTTTCATTCTGTTAAGATAAAACAGTACATATATCTTCATTATTTGACAGAATAAATGCGTTCTGTATCATGTGTAAACATCATCATGATACAAATTCCAGGTAAAATTTATACCTTCCTGATTTTAATTGTTACCATGAAAATCTAATAAGCTGTAAGCTGTAATTGATGGTTCCACGTTCATGGAATTTGAATGCTCAGTTGATTACAATGACACGCTGTATGTTTGTTTTCAGGAATTGAATTCAATAGCTAATAAAAAGACAGCATAATAAATTAACTTTCATATTTCATTGGCATTCACAAAGTTTTGTATTTGCATCAAAAAAGTGCATACTTACACAAAAACTTGTAAGTTTTTGTTAAAATATACATTTTGTGAAGGTTGTCATTCATTCAGATAGTAAACCTATGAATTTTAAACTGTAATTTAAATTTTAAACTACTTACATCTATTTGAGTCGCAATATTTTACCGCCAGAAATCAGTGGGCCTGACATAAACATTGCATCCAGAAATGGGAAATATTATTACCAGTCAAATAATAAGTCCATTAGATTAGATTATAGTTTAATAGTGTCTAAATTGATTTTAAATTCATATTGGACATTGGCATAGATTTATTTTTGACATTGGAGGGGATGGGGTTGGAAAAAAATTCTTAAAGTATAGTGAATCCTGCCACTGTTGGCGACAAAATATGTTGATGGTACAAATGCACACGAAATTTTTTTGCCATATTGAAGCTAAACTGATGATATGAGTATGGTGTAAGAGTGGAATAAATTTCCATGAAGCGCACAAAAATTGGCACTTTGGGGGCTCGGGGCTAAAATGGCCAAATATGAGGTTAATTTGGTCAGAAACCCACATTAAAGGCATCAACTTTAAGGGGGGGTGATTGTATGGACCATCCCCCTGGTAAAATATTGGGGGGTTTATCCCCCCACCCCCGGGATCTACGTCCATGATATTGGATCAGGCCAGTCGTAACAAATGGTGCGGCCGAAAGTGTGGAGGGAGGTTTAAAGGGGTGGAGGGTTGAAGGGGGTGATGAAGCCCCCAAAAGCCCAAGCACTTCTGCAAATGAATATACAATTTTAACGGCAAGTGAATAGAAACTACAACATTAAAAGTCAAATGATCAACCACTGAAAAGTGGTGCGGCCATGACCGCACCTGCCGCAGTGGTCCGACAGGCCTGTATTGGATCTAATATAATAGGTCCAAGCCTTTTCATCATGTTCATCCCCTGCAAAATTAAAATAATCTTTTGTTTCCATTTTGTGTTATATCTACAAATCTGTACATCATTGACAATCCAGCAAATCTTTTTTTACACACAATTCTTAAAATCTCTTAAATTATCTGGTCTTTTGAAAGCTTTATACCTATGAATAGTAGCATGCATAGTATACATCTATTTATTTATCTTCAAATCTCTGATGTGAATACATGTTTACAGGGCGTCTTCATTACCAACTCCCAGCATCCCAACATGCTTAATTTACTTGAAATAACTAAGTACACATGATTACAATGCTGATGATTGGTAAAACTTTTCTCTTGGGATGAGTTGACAATTTTGGTATGACGAAGAGTTCAAAGACATTTTGCCAGCCATTTTTAATAGAAGTGCCAAAATTGTAATAACTAAAGTAATATCTTTATTTTGTACAAGGATATTATGTATAAGGCCATATTAATATAATTGTTTGTCTCAAAGATCCTTCATAAGTGTTAATAAAATCATGCACATTTATAACTGGAAAACTCAAAATTTTATTTCATTTTAAAAATGATATGCCCACAAAAATGGGAAAACTATGAATGTCTGTTTGTTTGCCCAGCACTCATTTCTGAGTGTTTTAATTCAGCAAAAGCAGCTTGTCTCCTCCATCTCCCATTTATTTAAACCGGTTGACCCAACATGGACTTTATAGTCAAATTATTAAAAAGAAATAGTAAAGCAAAATAAAATTGCATTCAGCATAACATTTCTCAAAAGCTCAGTTGGAGACAAACAATTTAATTAATATGCCCTAAACACAAAACAATGAAACAAACAAATAAATGCAAAATCTTAGTATATAGTGTTCATAATTTTAAACAAACGGCAGTCAATACCAAAATAATTTTCCTTCATGGCAACATTTTGATTTCTTTACCACTTGAAAAATATATGCCCGACTGCAAAAATACACACAGAAGGTACGTATCCAAGCAATATGTTTCTGAACTGAATAAAATATAATTTAAAATTTCATGACCTCTTACTGGATAATAAAAAAAACTAGATGCTGCTGCATTTCCAAGAATTCAAGCACTAACTTCATCAATGCTGATCATTAATTCAATAAGAAAATCACTATGCACATAAATTCTTAATTTCAACTGCCTCAAATGTCAGAACAGTCAGAATAACAAAATGCATGGATAATTATTAAATTTCAATTTGGATTCGATCAGGATGTTTTTGCAGTGGTTTGACACTGGTACAAAGATGGATTTTGCTTTGCCATAATTCTGAGTATTCAAGCGCTTCTGGATGAAATGGAGACTTGGAGTAAATATTATCACAAAAGGATTTCTACAAATTGCTTGAGTGGGTGATATCAGTTATTATTCCAATTCATTAATAGGGCTCAGAAATGGACTTTTTAATTTCCTTTTTTTTAAAACCTTACATAAGCATGACAATGAATTTTGTGGAAAAACCTGAAAAGGCATGCAAAATTGAACAAAAACAACAACAAAATGGGCAAAAACATATAAGAAACCTCAATTCAGGTTTAGCCTCAATCATGCCTGTTTAAAAGGGCTTGCTTGGTCACACACCTTTGCACAGTATTTTTATGACACCCTCACCTGAGAGCATCAAGCATACCAAATTACATTCTGAATACGAGGAATATCCTTCCGATATCAAATAATTTAGATTTTTTGAACTTCATGATATAATTCAAATTTTATGGCAAATTATCATGAAAAATTGACATTTTTGACATTTAACAGTCCTGGAAGTAAACTATAAGTAGAAGCTGCATACTTTAAGTATGTAGAGATGAAAAGCCGACCATCATATGAAAATCTTCTGACCTTTTGTTTTGAATATATACATGAAATATGTCCCCAAAGACCTCAAAATTTTAGGTCTTTTGGGAAACTTCATGTACCGGTAGATACAAAAGGTCAAAATTTTCATGATGAAATTTTCTACTTGTAAGTACATCATTAGATTTATAAAGTTTACTTTGTGTCAAAAATGTGAATTTTTTAAAATTTGCCATAAAATTTGTATTAGGCAATGCAAAAAACCTCTGTTTTATAGATGGATGGACTTTTTAAGTAGGGTCGTTCGGTTGGGATTAATATTTCTGGAGGCCAAAATGACCCTAAAATATCACCAAAAAGTTTGAAAATTTGATGATTTTTTTGAAAATGTTCTGAATTTTTTTTCAAAAATTTTCAGTCAAAATCAATAATTTTTGCCCCAAAACAACTGATTTTACATGATTTTAGCAAAAAGTAAAAAATAAAAATTCTCTCAAAACGCAAAATCTGGGTCGGTCGGGTCTGTTAATTAAACAGGGTTGTTTTTTTCGTCACCTTATATAGCGAATTTTAAGAAATCCAAGTTATTTGAAATCATCAGGACATTCCTCGTATTCAGAATGCAATTTGGTGTGTCGAATGTGCTCTCATGTCCCACAAAAAATACTGTTCAAAGGTATGTTACAGAACCCTTCAAGGTAGTGATTTGCTAAATAAGAAAAATCATTGAATGAAAATCAGATTTTTAATATTTTTGTACAGGGTAATGTGTGTTATCATAATAACCTGCAAGTGTCTGGACACACCCTAATAAAGGTAAAAGGTCACATTTTAGTAATGTTTGAAGAATCCATATTCCCAAAATCCATCCTAAATATAGCTGGGTCATTCTTCGGTAAGGTGCACGATTGCAGTCCCTCCACTTTCAGGAGTCATAACTAAAATACGAAACATGATTTCGAATTTTATTTTTTGCAGTTGTTTAGTATTGACGTTCCTTTTATATCTCAAAACATCAAAATATTAAAAGAAGTTCTTATTTTCGAGAAAATTGCTTATACAGGGTGTCACAACCCCAAAACCCCATGTCCCGATTAGGGTCATCAAAATTTTGATGCTGATATCTTTTAGTGGATAACTTCAGCATCGTAAAAAACACCGGGAATGACAAGTTATTTATTGTATATTGTAGAAAAAGTTATTGTAACACATCTTTCATAGCCAGGAGTAAAAATAATTTCACCCTATATGTCTAAAATGTCCTGTCCCTATGTCTCGTCATCTACCGTCACGAAAATTTAGAAGCGCCTGGAGAAAAATACTAATTTTGTAAGGTCATTTATTTGACCTAGAGAGCACAAGTCAATATGCAGTAAATTCATTTAGACATTTTTTCCTCATGTTGGCACAATAAATTCATCAAAACTATAACCATTTCTTCACTAACACGGGTGGGTACCTTTATTAATCATCATCTCCGCACGCTTCTGATACCTAAAATGTTCGCATTATTTATTTTACTTTTTTCAAAATTACAACAGTTGTACGTTTATTTCTATTCACCTCCTTTATTGACCATGTGTATTTTATAGTTGTACCACTAGGGTCGTAAGTTTGTTAATTTCGTAATATACCATCACGTCATATCCGTCACAATTTTGTGACGGATATGACGTTTGGGGTGATTTTCACCATGAGAGAATCATTTCAAATCACGTGGCGGAGATGATACAGCAGAATTTCCATTCCTTGACATCATCTCCGTCACTCTACAGATAATGCCCTGCTTTGACCTTAAAACTGGTCAAATGGAAATGTAATGATATGTTGCATAATCTTGGTTATACTCCCTTCCTCTATAGGTAAAAACAAATGTTCAATGTGTGACACATTTTTGGTATCAGTTGAACTTCAGTAGCAATTGTGACGGAGATGACGACCGTGATGGAGATGACATTAGCTGCAGAAAAAGCCAAAAATTACATCAAGCTGCTAATAAAGATTGAGCCAAACACTTTTTTACTACACTGGAGACATGTCTCTTTGTTAATCTGTAAAAAAATTAACAGAAAAATCATTTTGAAATGTCTATTTTCAAAACCTTCAAAAGTGCACCTTACCGAAGAATGACCCTGCTATACACAGTTCTGTATGGAGTTTCATACTCATCAACACTGGAGTTTTTATCCTTTTTGCCAATATTTTTATATGAAAAACACATAATTATGACAATATATTTGGTGAACTAAATAGCTGACCTTGTGTAAAAGTTTTGGTTTTTTTACAGAAAAAAAAGCAAACCGTTTTATTCAGATTGGAATTTGGGGGTGTGCATTGGATCCCATGGTTACTCATGCCATGTCATGTCCCGGGTGTCATGCGTGATGTTATCAAGCAAAATGAATTATTTGATGTGCAAAATCAATGTCCTTTTTTCGATTAATACATATTCTTGTTCATTTAAAAGTGACAATTATGCCGGGGTCACTCCCATTGTGGCCTGTACACCATCCGCGATAATCAACTTTTGAAAAGCACCCTAAACAAGGATTTAACCCTTGGCTAAAACAACACCCTAAACAGGGATTTCATTCCTAACATCAAATTTCATACCCTAAATTTCATTTCCGCGTATTTAGAAATGCAATTTTGCTACCCTTTTTTCCAATTTTTCACGTTTTGACACCCTAAACGCGTGATCGTGCCTACCCACAAAAAACCCTTTTACGCGTTTTCATTATCGCGGATGGTGTACAGGCCACAATGGGAGTGACCCCGGCAATTATGCTGAAAGTCCATCAAAATTGGGAGTTACACACGTTTCATTTTGGTCACAACACACAATAAATTGTAAAACACTCTATGATCACATCACTACATTTAATGTTAAATTTGTTGTACCAGGGGTTGCACCTTTAATATTATAATAGATGTGCTCATGCTGCTAGCCAAGAAGTTGTGTACTATGTGCATGTACCTGGCAGGCCAACAACCTTTTTCTCCATATACACCAATCCGAGAAGCGTTTACTGTATTTGGCCCTCTATTGACGGAACCACAATTGTACCAGTGCGGGAGATTTAATTTGTTCAATCAATTCATGGTCGTGTATTGAAAATTACTGTTGTGTACAATTCTGTATAGCACACTAACAAGTAATTGATGGAGCCCCCGACCTTGGGACACCGCAGTTTTACGTCGGGGACACCGCAGGAATGGCCTAGTCGGATTGGTGTATAGATTCTGCATTTGAACATGTTGAACACATTGTCTTGGAATTGGTGTCATTCATATACAACAAGCTATATCTCAGTTCTGCTTTCTGGGAGGGATTTCTGACATTTTGAAAACACCAAAGGATTTTTCACTGTTTATATTATAATTCTTTACATCAAAAAGCGTTACATTTTGTGGAAATAAAAAGAATTACAGAAAGAGAATTTGCAAGTTTACACCTCTTTTCATTGTTATGATAAAAATAGAATTTAATGTTAAAAAGCAAGATCCCCTGGAGAGTAGTAAAAGGAATAATTCTATAGTCCACTATGTGTGGGGGATCTAAGTTTGTACATGACAAAGGGGGAAAATACAAAAAAATAAAAACAAAAGATATAGGCTTGAACGTAATGGTTTGAAGAATTCACAATTTTACGCTTTGGATTTACAAGTTAAAAATAAACCTCAATAAATAAAACGTTAAAAGGTAAATTAGATATGTTGTGTTTAATATTTGTATATATTTAAAGGCTACTTTTCATGTTGGCCCGATGAGCTATAGCTAGCATGCTTTTTTTCAATTTGTTTTGCTTTTATCTGTCATTACATAATGACTTTCATCAAATAATAATAATAATAATAATAATAAATAAAAAATATTTTAAAATTCATGCAATTAATTTCCCATTGTATTGAAATGACCTGGATTAATAATTAATTGCATCTTTAGTGCTGTACTTGATTAAAATTATACACATTTATATTGAAAAAGCAGCAATAGTGCGTCACATAACTCACATTTTTAGTAATTACAATGGTCAAAAACCAATTGGTTAACAGCTTGAGAATAGACGGAATATGATTGGAATTGATGAAACAATATTATTATACATACAGTCACCTGTAACATCAATTTTATTGTCTTTTATTGCATTGTTATAGCCAATTTTACATCCCTGGGAGTATAAATATTACACAAAAGCAATATATACAATTTTATCATCATATTTTGAATGCATCATCAAATTAATGTGTAGCTATACAATTATTTACAGACCTTGTTATAGACCTGCTCAACCAATAACACTAATGGATATGCGGAACTGACTGAGACAAATATGTACTAGTACGTGTTCCGTGTAATATGAGGGGAAAAAATCAAATATTTTCAAATTTTTAAGGGCTCAGTGTCCCAAGTCTGGTGTCCCAGAAAATTTTAACTGTCTTTTAAAAAGTCTCATCATGGGAGAAAGAAAACTGATCATCATTCATGTTCTGCATTTTCAAACTTGACCCAAAAAATCCTGTCTGAAGCCACATTTTTGAGAAATCTATAAATCAAATCATTTTATTTTATTATTTTTACCAATATATCACTAAAATATGAGGAAAATGGCTCAAAAGTGCGCATACATTATCATCAATATAAAATGTTATCCAAATTTCATGTACATCTACAGAGTACATTTTAAACTGTTAGAATTGAGGTATGAAACTGCTATTATAATATTGTGCCGTTTTCCTTTGCGTACTGCTAACAGTCCAGCGCATATTATTTTCCAGTCCTGCACATGCTTTAGTCGGTTGGCTTACGTGATGTTTTTCATCTTTGTCAAATTTTTGGGTAGATTCTTGGCAACCATGTTTAAACATATCTAGAAACGCCACTGATTAAGAAAAAAATGGTTGCCAGTTTTTTCATTAACATTTAGAACCTCCATTTTGAATTTCAAAATGGCCGCCAATTTTGTTTTAAATTTCCAATTAACCATAACTATTCATTCAAATAATTCATACAATAACTATTATATTTCATCTAAACTCATAATAAAGGTGTCAACGATTCATTGGAAACAAAATAAGAGCATTAAAAATACTCAAAATTAGTAAAAATCCAAGATGGCACGCCATATGTTAGGGTTTTTACGTAAAATGCCATAACTTTTGAACCAATGGACATATGAAGATGCTTTTGATGGCTAAGCATATGTTTTGGCATATGAGGATGCCAATAATACCAATGTATTTATGATTGGAACACTTTTTATTCGCATCAGAATTTTCCCTGTATCTGCTACACGCATTACAACACGTTGCAATACGCCGAGTGACAAATTTTAATGAGTTCTGACATCATCGCCCAATTTACATCTCGCCGTAATTTGATAGTGTATTCACTATGCAAATAACCAATTTCCTTGCTCCACAGTGTATCAGGAACTAACCCTTTGTTATGCTAAATAGCTTTCCCAATTTTACGTGCTGAAGGCCACACTTGCCATACCTCAGTAAAAGAGGAGCTACCTGTTTCCAGTGTGTGGGAATTTCTAGTGCACTTGGGTGTATTTGCCAAATGCCACATCATGACCAATATTTATGAATATAGGGAAAATAACCGGATAGTGTCTAAATTTGGCTAGAATATACCTTGGCGAAACTATCGAGTGAGTTTGATATTTTTATAAATGAACTGTAGTATGAATGGCAGCACGCCGTCATCCACTTCACATTCACTACGAAACAGTGAAATGCTTGGTTCAAATTACCTGTGTCTTTTTGTTTTTTTTGCATGTAATATGAAGATAATATATTATATTTTGGCCTAATGGTGATTGGAACGATCTAGCCATTGCCGTTAGAACGCGACGTCCACCGTGCTTCCAATTTGTAACAAGTATGTTCAAACGCATCTCTTTGTTTATTTGTTTGCTTTCCATTATTATGTTCTTTGAATTGTATTTATCATGTTTAAATGCGCAGTGAGCTTTGCACCTCCTGAGAAAAGCGTATTTTTGAAATGCTATGTAATGCAATGAATGTATCAGGAGTGTTAACATTATTGACTAATTGTTCCTAATTGCCATTGCTTCAATGATTTTCTAGATCTTCGCCAATAATTGGTGGTGTAATGTTCATGCAGCTGTCACCTTCCCCACCACACTTGCAAATTTGGTACAGATCACACTGTTTCCTATGCATGGGCACCTTCTCGAACACTTTGATTTCTCACAGTTACACCTGATGAGCTGCAGACCGGATCTGGAGCAACCTGAGCAAGAACCAGTATATTGCTGTCTAGGTTCCACTACCCCAAGGTCAGATGGTCAAGATGAGTTGGGTTCAATACCTTATCTTATAGCGCTAGATATTAGCCTGGACATGGGCACGGCGTATTATGTTCAATCCATGCTCCCTAAATCGGTAGCGGTTTGTCAACTCCTTGTTCATCTTTGAGTTGCTTGAACCAAAACCATGAGCATCTTTGCTTGCCCAATGTGGACCCACATGGACAGAAAAGCGAGCAAAGAAACTTTTCACATCCACGTAGAACTTCATTAGATGGTTCATCCCCTTCACCAAGACCAGCAAAAAACAGCTAGTGCTATCAAAATTGTGGGACAAAGCATATACTTTCTTTCTCTTTCCTTGGATATGTCCTGTCGTTTTTTCATTTTTTTGAATTTTGACCAACTTCACCAAAAATATTTGAAATTTGGGTAAAATCAGGCTTTTTATGATTTTTTGAAAATTTTGCATTTTTTGATCATTTTTGGTGCAAATTTCTCAAAGTTGGCCAAAATTCAAAAAAATAAAAAAACGGTCCCTAGATATTTTTATCTAGTTTTTAAAAATTAATAAAAAAAAAAATTTGGCCAAACGATTTTTTTGTTACGTTGCACGAAAAAATTTGGGCCAAAAAACCTGTTTTTGGGATTTTCTCCAAAAATGAGCATTTTAGCCCAAATTGGACCCCACAGATGAATTCAGCAAGTCATTTCCAGTCTAAAAATGTATACTTTTATATTCTTTAGACTAATAATTTAGCAGTTATGAAGCCCGAAAGTTTCCATAATTCCAGGGTTAAGACCACCCTTAATGCATAAAAGGAACCTTGCAACAGATCATAATGTAGGCCTATAGATTAGCCATGACATTAAAAAACAAACATAAAAAAAATGCCTAAAAAGTCACAAATCCACTTAAAAATTGCTACTACATTGTAGCATGTGCGGTTCCAAGATCTTTAAAAAAATGAACTTGCCCTCACAAATCACTTTTCAAATCGCTATGTACAGTCAGAGAAGATGGGCCATAGTGTAGCATGTGCGCTTTAATAACAGTTCCAAGTCCATTTTTTTCCACTGCCCTAGGTAAAACATAAATTTTAATAATTTGAACCAATTAAAATATGCAATACATAACTTGTCCTAAACATGATTGCCACATGTTACATATAATTAATATCAAGTGGTACTCTTAGAGTTAATGTAGCATATTAATCAACTCATCAATAGATTTGGTAGCAAAAAGAGCTAAAAAGCTAACTATTGTCTACCTTCATTGTCTGCAGACAACATGTGTGGTTTTTGTTGCCTAGCCTACTCTGGGAGTAGCTGATGATATATTAAAAAAACACATTACTGCATTAGCTTTCACTCCTGTGTAAATTTATGTATTTTTTGTCAATTTACTCTAAAATGCACTTGCTGGTTTATCCTGTTACTTTCCAAAGCATTTATTTAACGCTTTCCTACTTATGTATTCAGGTAAGATTACCGTAGGGAGATTACTTGCTTCCAAGAAATTGGGATGCCCTAATAATTGCATTTTATATGCAGATGTTGCTGGATCCATATACATTGTATTAATCAAATTCCAACTTTTGGGGTACGCTTTATTTAAAATTGTAAAGATCGATTACAGCATAACAAGAAAGGTGAAAATTAAGATGAAGGCCAAATATCATACTGTTAGCTAATTACATGTGCAACATAATTAACCTTTAGTCAAGGAATCGTCCATAACCATAGATACTCTGCAATATAAACATAGTGTGCAAGATCTGATTAAATGACCAATCTTCACTTAAAAATCAGATTGTCTATCTTAAATGTCTATCCCTGACTATACTATCCATGGGTGTGCCCAGAAAACTTCCGGCCCCAGTGGCCAATATGTGCCCAAAAAAGGCCATTTTCCATTTCTGGCATAACCAGAAGGCTCAAGCCCCCATGGGTATGCACCTGCTATCTGGCAGACCAGAGTGGTGAAATCTAACCCCGGGGAAGACAATGGCACAGTGTTTTTCCTCTATTCCAGCGATTTTCATCTTTTTTGCAGCTTTGACCCCAGGTTTGACCCATATTCACTCAAGAAAAGCGAAGAAGGGTAAGAGCAGCGCTGATATCCGACCAAAGGTCAGGTACTGAAGTATCTTAACGTTGGTCAAAAAGATTGGAATGAAAAACTAGTAATTAACAGGACTACCAGCTTTCAAAATAGGCAAATGGCAAGGGATCATCTTCCATTTAATTTTTTTGTTCACAGGCCAAAGGGAAGCCTACAAATGATGTCCATGGAAGCTACATACGTATATGCAGGAAAGTTGGTATATGCAAACATGTAGTGACAATGATACAAACAATTGAAGATGTTTGAAACGCATCAGGCAACCAAATAATCAGGCAGGCGGTAGTAGGCTCTGTCTGTGCTGGACTCGGATACCTGTATGATGAACCATTAAGATTTTCCAACAATTGCTTCGCTAACTTTGCTTGAGGCATCGCGGTTTGCGAACAGAACTAGTTCTAATCTAAGCCAGAAGCTGCGCTCAAACCTCCATTTCCCCTTCAATCAAGCACTGACAGTGCTATAGGAACCGTCAAACAAAGGTTTATCTTCCCACTGTTTGAAACCATTGATATGCCCAGGGGGTGGCTGGGGCATGGAGGGCTAAGCCCCTGGGCTTTCTGAAAAATTATGCAAAATCTGCCTATTTTGGATGTCATTCACTCAGCTCAGGGTACACTTTGAGGGAAGCAAGTCTTGTCTATCATGTTGACATGTGGACGATGGGGTAGTAGTAATGTTGTTGTTGCATTTACCTATGCATGCATGACTTTTTGGCATGTTTAACACTATTTCAACTTGTTTAGCTTTAAATATTCTTGCACCTGTGCACTTGTCAAATTGAATGCAGCCAGGGTTGTCGACTTGCCGAAACCTTTGTAAATCCATTTTGCCGTGCAACACTTGAAATTTGGCACAAATCAACAAAACTCTGGCCAAAATATAACTTGTCATAAACCCAAGGTCACATATATTTTTTAGAGTGCATTTTGAGGCAAAATTGGGTTTAAAATTTTATAATTTTTAGCCAACAATGTGTCTTCAAAAGTTGACTGCTCAACATAGGTAGCCCCACAATTTTCCTCCTGACTGGGAGAATTTCGCTGACTGACTGCTTTTATTCTATCTTCATTCTTCAGATTCCTTTCATTTTGTCAGCTTCAGTACCACCATTTATGCGTATACAAATTTTGATGAATTTTAGTGTGTTCTAGTTCAGCAAATCAATCAAGCCATTTTTAAGATGTGTACAATTTCAAAGGCACCTAATTGGGCTGCCAATTCATAGGTTTGGCAACCCTGACTGCATCCATTGACACTACATACTAATGTCAATGACACAATTAGTGTTTTCAAAATAGTTGTCATGGTGATCAAAAGTTTCAGGTGGGCTTAATGGTTTCTTTTTCTGTATAGCTCGGAGTAGGAGGGCCTACATCCTAACCATTCTTCTTTATTGTCATAATTAAATTACTTTGGATACTATTAACTTTGAGATAAACAAACAAAAAGTATAGAAACCGACTTTTCTCATTAACTGCATGAAATAGTTAGCTGAATGGTTTCTGTAATATAGATGAAATTGTGGAGTAGGAGGGCCAACATCCTAATGATTCTCTTTTATTGGCAGAATTAAATAATCAATTACTTTGGATACTAAATTTTGAGGTAAACAAACAAACAAACAGTATAGAAAGAAACCTACTTTTTTCATGAAATATTTAGCTGAACAAAAATGTCCTGTTATTGTTAGTTTAATGTTAGCATTTCAACACATTAGCCATAAAACGACCCCCCTTTTAATGGGTGGAAATGAGATGCATTTCGCCTCATAATTGGTGCAGTAGAACATGTGTGACGATGAAGTTACAGAATTCAAACAGCGCCCTCGAAGGTAATAAATCGCTGAGGTCACGCATAGCGGCAATGGACATCATACTAATAATAAAAAAAGGCTGACAATCAACATGACAGTACAGGTGAAGAGTGGCAACAATCAGTGGCGTGCACAGCACATTGAAAGTGGGGGGGGGCAGGTTGTTCAGTTCCCCCGAATGGAGTCTGATTAGGAGCAAATTTTGACGTTTTTAACATTTTCCCCCGAATGACCAACAAAAGTGGGGGGGGTCAATGGTCCCCCCCTTTGCATACGCCAGTGGCAACAATCAATGTTAGTCAATCAAGGAATCAAATATGATCACTTCAAATATATGGAATTTTAAATCGGTACAAATTTTGGCTTGGGTTGTACCCTAAATTGTATTGGAAATATCCATTCTGAACTCGAAATGTCAATTTCTTAACCATATTGCTAAATTCACTTGCACATATCTCCATACACTTGATTAACCATGTTTATTGCTTGCTTGAGCTACCTCATCCACCACCATCAGTCTTGTCCTCTCGATGAACTCCGTGCAGTCTTTAAATTTCCTTTGAGTGGCAGAAAAGGGATTTGATTAAATGCGGTGTACAAATATAGACTATTGATTGATTTTGTTGCTGTACAGATGCACGATTATTGGCATGCACACAACCGCAATTATGCGTTTTATACATGATTACTTTTTGAAAAAGATTGAGGTGAATGAGATGTACACGGAAATGATTTCCAGTAATGCACATATTTCTAAATTGTGATATTAACTATTCCTGCGTAATTATAACTAGCAGAGAATGACAAAACCTGTCTTGAATAAGCATATTTTAAGGCAAAATTATGTGTACTGGGATTGGCTCGCTAGATGTTTTGTGTTTCAAATAAAAACTGCAACTTCCTGAATTGTTAAGTAGACAAGCTACTAGCAGACCTATCATGCATCCATATCACTTGAAAGCTTAATAAAAGAGCAAGGTGTTATCATCACTTCAAGTCAAGTAAAACTTTATTAACTTACATTTTGATAATCTCTGGTTGTGTGTGAGCTTTGAAATATTTGCTAGTTTGAGAATGTACTATTTTCATTTTTCTTATTCCAATATTCGTCAGAAAATTCCCCTCCCCTAGCCTCATACACACACTCTATAAGGGGTGGTGCAATAATTATGTGTACCCCGGGGGGGGTGAATTCTCAAAATGGTCTGCCAAAAATCGCTTGCCCCCCCCTTTGGCCGTGCCAAAAATCGTTGCCCCCCTTTCGACGACGTGCCAAAAACCTTTGCCCCCCCCTTTGACGTGCCAAAAATCTTTGCCCCCCCCTTACACATGCAAGATTTTGGGGAACCCAAATTGAAAACCTTAAGGGGGTACTACACCCCTCGATAAATTCGTGGCTATTTTTGCATTTTTATCAAAAACTATTAACACAGTGGTAACAAAAGTTATGTATATTATTGGGGCAAGGAACCCAATTACTACACTGGAATTTCAGTGACCCAAGACAAGCGGTTCATTATTTATGATAAGAAAAGAGGTACCGCTAGAATGTACCTCGTTTCCTATCATATATACTGAACCGCTTGTCTTGAGTCACTGAAATTTCAGTGTAGTAGTTGGATTCCTTGCCCTAATAATATACATAACTTTTTGTTACCAGTGTGTTATTATTTTTGAGAAAATGCAAAAATAGTCACGACTTACTACAGGTGTAGTACCCCTTAAATTGTCTTAACATATAATGCGGCGCAGCGACAGGAAATTTTGCATATTTGAACGTGTTCGTAGCGTTTTCCTACACCTTTTTAGGGCATAATATAGAAACGGTGCCCAAAATATCTGTGCCAAAAATTGCTTGCCCCCCTTTCGACCTGCCAAAAATCGCTTGACCCCCCTTCGACCTGCCAAAAATGCTTGCCCCCCCCTTTTGGCCTGCCAAAAATCTTTGCCCCCTATAATTCACCCCGGGTACACATAATTATTGCACCACCCCTAAGTGATAACAAGGTCAATGATCGATAACACAGTGGACTACTAGTACATTCCCTTGCTCAAAAGACTGGGTTCTTGGCAAAAATAATAATAGTTGGTATAGTTTTTCTTGCAGCTTTGTATGCAATGTGGTTTAAAAATAAAGTGAGGTTGTTCAGGTTGCATGAGTTTATTCTTGTACGTCATAGAAGACAGAAAATTGGCAATGACCAGAATATTGCAGTTTAATAGTTCCAAACTATCAGTGTTTGTTGAATTGAGAATATGGGAAATTATTACTTTAGTAAAACCCACTACCTGCTTTGTTAATAGTGGCAAGCAGAAGCAGGTTTTGAATTTTGTAAGCAGAATCTTACTTTCATTTGGCTATTAAATGTTGTATGTATGTTATACAAATATTGAATGAGTACAGTGGTAAAGTATATTTTCATGAGGTGAAATAAAGACGGTTCCATTCAATTCAGCAAAGCTTAGTATTTCAGCGAATGAAAATATCCGGGGGAAAATATTCTTACCATTGATCAAATAAAAACATAAAATATTTGTTTCATATAACTCTTATATAAATTCCTTCACTTAATTTAACAAATCACCAGGAAAATAAAAAAAATAAAAAAAATATGAAGTGTATTTAATTTAGAAGCGACACCCACACCTATAATCAGTAGTCCGACGAATAGGACCTGTCTTTTCTTAGTTACAAACTATACTCATGCAGACTCTGATCGCCCAAGAAAAATTGGCCGCAAAAGTTCACTAACCGCCCCGCCGAAACAGGGCGGTCAATGGACTTTTGCGATTTGTCTTTCTTGCACCATGAGATAGGTCATAGTCAGAGGCGAGTATAGTCTGGTAACTAAATGGTCCTACTTGTCGGACAAATAATCGGCGAGTTCAGGTGGTCACCGTGCCTGTTATACTCTCACGTTTGTAAGTATTGCCAAGGTAGCTGTGCGTGAGTGCAATGGAAAATGGACTATTGCAATCGTGCAGAGTGCAATAGTCTTTTTCTAGAAATGGCAAAAATAATAGTAATTGACCAATGAAATGATATGAATTTTTTGTACTGCAATTATATAAATGTGGTTATGTATGTGTGTAAAAGGCTCCGTCAGTTTTGATTTGAATATCGCCAAATTCATACAGGAGATCAAAAAAATATGAGTGTTATCAACTACATTAATTTGGTTGAAATCTCGGGTCAAAGGTCACATTTTTTAACTTTGTCGGAATGGGCTTAAACTTGGTGAGTGGAATGCTTGATATGAAGGGAATGCAGAGGTCAAAATTTAAACTTAGTCTGATTGGCCTCAAACTTGGCCAAATTCATACGAGGGATCGAAAAAAATATGAGGAGTGTTAAACTACATTTGGTTGAAATCGGAGGTCAAAGGTTCAATTAATGCCTGCTGTCATGCATATGGGCATCGTGCTAGCGATTCTAAATATGGTATAGATCTGCCTCCATGTATGATATGCAGCATCTGCTAAAGTTTGTTCGGCTTATAATTGGAGAAAATTATTTGCTTTTTGTTACTGCACACATTAATAAAGTCCCAACTTACTATCGCATAAATTTACACAGTATCAGTCACGCATTGCGCAACTATAGCATAAGTGCTGCACCCAACTGTGTGCAATGCACAATGTTGTTTGTTAGTCTTTTTTTCTGCCAATTATAAGCCAAACAAACTGTAGGTTATTTACTTGTAGTACTACCTTTTGACTGTTATCCACTCTCTCCAGTGAAGTATTATGCTGTTAATTTATTTGTGCAAATATTGCATGTTAATAACGGATGCGTATCCAGAGGGGGACCGGCCCCCTCTTTTGACTACTAAATCATGCAAATTCAGTCTCATTTGGGATTATATCAGCCACTCGGGCCCCCGCTTTTTACCAATTTAGACACTCGGCCCCCTCTCTTTTAGAAATCCTTGATCCACCCCTGCAGGCCATCCGAGTTCACCTATCCTGCTATGCTAAATGTATTTTATAACTACTTAAGTTTAATTTTGTTCAAATTCCCTGAAAATTATTTTGACCATATTGATTCATCATCATATACTATAGTTAAACCGCAAGTTTTAAAGTGGAATTAAAATAGGTTTTTCTATTTCACAGTATTTACCATGTAAAGAGTGGGCGCCACAAGTTGTCGCAAGTTTAGCATTTTCGGGACATCTCTTCAGTTTATATGCTTGCTGACTTTGTAGAATAATTAAAATAATATTGTATAAATGGTACGGTACCTACAAATGTATTTTGTAATTTGATCTGTACCCAATTCTTTTGACTGCTTGGTTGTTTGCAAATGAGTAGAATTAAGATAAACTGAACGACATGTATATCACATTATTGGCGATGTACAGGGCCAGTAATTACTCCCCATTCCAGAAAAATACAGCACTCCCATTGTGGCCTATACACCATCTGCAATAATCAACTTTCGAAAAGCACCCTAAACAAGGATTTAACTCTTGGCTAAAACGATACCCTAAACAGGTAAACACACGCCTGTTTTCACACCATAAACAGTAGACTGTACCAGTCTGGGTTCCATCTGTGGGTAAATAATTAGAGCTAAAACCACCTTCTCCTTCACTCCAAAGATTAAAACAACACACCACTAAGCCCTAATTATAAATGACAACAAAGTTATAGTGCTCCTAGAGCACTGTGTGTCGATTTAAAACTCAATTAATCTACAGACCAACTTGTTTATTTTTTTTAAATAGCTCTCCTAAACCCAGACTGTTCCGCTTTGATAGTAAACTCCCTTCCAAATAATTATCAAGCTATGTAACATGACTGTGGCGTCAATTATGATAGCCCCGCCTCATTGTCAATTCAAATATGGTAGGCACATAACATGCATGACCCAGTTCTATTGTCATTTTGCGCGCGCATTGGTTATCTTACTATAAATAGGGAAATGTTGTATGTATCTATCTATGTATGTATCGCTATAAAGGCTCCGTCAGTTTCGATCCAAATGTCGCCAAATTCATACGGGAGATCGAGGAATATACGGGAACGTGTTTAAACTTTATTTGGTTGAAAACGGTCAAGAATTGGCTCCAAAAACAGTGAAAATATGGGTAAAAAGCGGGGTTTTGTTATGAAAATCGGTTGTCGGCCTACGCGTCACTGCAGCTGGCCGGCATCGCGTCGGCGCCTCGTGCGTAACGCGCACTACGCCAATGGGCGCGTAAACGGCGCAGAGCCACACGACTGCGAGCCAGAGACCAGTGGACATGATAATACGGAAAGAAGGAAAAATAAAGGACAAAAAGGTACATATGGACGGGTCACGGGATTATGATAACGGGTGAACACGTCCGCAGACACGCTTATATGAGAGGACGTAATAAATACGGGAAAAAGATGTTTGTTGTATAAACAACATGAAGCAAAAAAAAAAAAAAAAATTAAAATGAGGACAAAAAAGTACGAATAATAGGCCAACGGGTTAAAGTAACTAAATGAAACGGGAACGAAACAAAGAAGGAAAGAAACTAATCAGAAAATGTAAGAAAAAAGAAGCTAAAATAATGAGAACAGAGATAAATAAAAAACATGGAAACGGGAAATCACAAGCAGCAAATAAACAAAGAAGCTAAAGGGAAATGTAAGAAAGAACAGAATTAGAAAAAAAAATGTACCTTTTCAATGATTCTACCTGTTCAGTAATTATACCTGTTATGGTGAACGCTCCCATCTAGCGGGGACCCGCGCGAAGCGCGGGTATCCCGCTAGTGATCAATAAAAACCTATTTCAAATATCGCCTTGCTTGCTGAGATCTACATTGATTGGTCAGGCTAAGTAGCCGCTTACACAAACGGCAAGACAGTGAGACCACGGACGTGATATATAGAAAACTTGTCTGACCCAGGATCGGTAAAAGTGAACTCCCACAAAATGCTGGGAGCTGGAAGGCAACTTGCCTACACATTGGAAGGGTCCATGTATCGGGTTTATTTAATGTTGTATATCTACATTACCAGTCGTTCTCCATGGACCCGAGGGAGGGTCTACATAAACAGGGATTTTATTCCTTGCATAAATTTCATACCCTAAATTTCATTTCCGCATATTAGCAATTGCAATTTCGCTACGTTTTTGACACCCTAAACATGATATCGTGCCTACCCACGAAAAACTACCCTTTTTACGTGATTTTATTATCACGGATTGTGCACAGGCCACAATGGGAGTGACCGGGCTCCAGAACCAGGGGAGTGCAGTAATTCTGGTGGTCATGGGCATTGGGCAAGTACCATTAGGGTCCTCATTCCCCAATAATGTGGGCCAGGCCACCCCCCCCCCCCTGATATTTAAAATCTTTCATAGCTAATATGCTGTAGCACATAAATGTACAGCTGTTTGATTTTCCCCTTACAGTATTTGAACAGAATACTCACGAAAAGAAAATACTGGCTTTGCCATATCGTTTTGATATCTTCAATTTTTAATGAGGGCAGTATAATATTTCTGTGTGCAGGGTGCACTATAAACAAGACTAATGAACTACAAATGATGGCGCTCTTAACTAAACTCCCCTGTACATATGGATGGTGTGTGTGTGGGGGGGGGGGTGCACATTTACAGTTCTTGTACGTGTACATGTTTTGTATTCTATACTCAATAGACTGAACATGGTGTAAGGCCAATTAATGGTCTTTTTAATTAGCTACCATACTTTTGTTAAAAACAATTAAAAGCACTAGGGACTAATCAAACATGTTTCAATAGCCAATTAGTCCTGGTGTGTTTTATTTTATTAAATGTGTGCACAGATTTTCCATATCCGATCTTCTTGGTGAACCCACTCAATCTGTCCAATCAATGTTGCTGGCACGCCAAGTGGACAACTGACTTTGACTTGTGTTTAGGCAATTTAACCAACATGGTTGTCAATGGGCCCAATAGTCCACAACTGGGATCTGGACAAACAATCACCAATTCACAAGTCACTAACATCCCACTCTACCCAAAATTGATATCTGATGGTCTTAGGAATATACCTGGTTCAGTGCACACATCACGGCACTTGGAAGTTGTGCATATTTACGACTCTCAAATGATCTTTGCGGCTAGATTGTGTTAACAACAAATGCCGCATATGACTGAAAGGTCAAAGTCACTTAAGGCCAGAGTAATGGAAGACACATTCGCCCACGACCGAATTTGAGATTTTTTGATATTTATCAACACTAAGATGTATTCTTTCACTTGAAACTGATAAAATACAACTTGCTAATATTTATTCGTATTTTTGCTTGATTTATTTCACTCCTTTCAACTCTAACAAGTCACATGGCTCAAGACAGCTTAGTACATTGGCGGGAAATACTGAGTCAGAAATGCGACGGATGCGAAATATTGTGATTACGCTGCGTTTAAAGGCGCAACTCTGCTTGCGATATGTCCAACGCAGTCAAGGCGCAGTCGGTATGTTGTTAACGCCAGCAAATGTGGTGTAAACAAAACAAAAATTTGCAGTCAAAATGCCACTTACATTTTTAATTATTTTGAATTTTACGCACTGAAAGCAGACATTATAGATTCATTGGTGCAAAAGATGCATATTTAGACCATGCACCAGATACAGCTTTTACAAGTGTGAAAGTCTTACCGCTTTTAAAATTTAAGGACGTTTTGTGCATAATTTTGACATTTTTTTACTAAAACGTCGATTTCTCAGAGTTCACTTTTGACAATATTGTGTGATTTTTGTGACAAGATAACTCGAAAAATATGCAAGTAAAGGGTAAACTTTTTGCACTATCCTTTAGAGTACATCAAAGTCTAGGGAAGGTTTTTTCATTTTTTCAAAATATTAGTTTTAAACAAAAATATACACCATTATGTGCAATTTTTTGCTTAATAGAGTGACAAAGTGGCTTTTTTCACATGTTTTTTTCAATATTTCGAAAAAAAAAGACGAATTTCAAAAAATAAAAAAACCTTCCCTAAGTTCATGTCTCTTCTTCATGAAAAGCTAACTGAATTTTTTTTACTCCGAACGGATTTTTTTCTAAGTTGTCACAAAAAAATTGGGGTAAAAAGGAATTTTTATGATTTTTTCAAAAACTTGACATTTTTGAACAAATCTGACGTCACCATGGGATTCCTTGACTCATTTCCTTTCCAAAAATGTATAGTTTTATATACTTTGGACATACAATTCAGAAATAATGAAGCTCAAAAAGGTCCATGTTCTCTCCCATTACTCTGCCCTTAAAATGTGTGATCTTTGTGACAAAGTTTACAGAAAACCTTGTCTACAACCATGGGTCACGTTAATTGAACTTTTTGCGTGAATCATGCACCATATCCAATTCCTCACTCACAAATTTTGTGTTAGTGGTTGGTTTGCGGTCGTTTTTACGCACAGAAAATGAGCCATAAGTTTTAAGATATTCACTGTTCAAGTGTAATTTGTGTTACACTCCTTGCTAAAGATTTTCGAGCTGTCTCAATCTATTCCGTGGTTGTCTTGAACTGTATGATCGGCAATGGCTGATTTTGACCAATCTTAAACATGAAACTATACAAGGGTGGAAAAGACATGATAAACAGTTGGAAACTGAACAATTAAATTCAGACACTGCAATTCAAAACCACATAATAGATTTGAAAATCCTTAGCAAGGAGTGTAACACAAATATCAGATATCAAATCTCGGCCCCCGAAAATCAGTGAGGGCCCGCAAAAGACACATCTGGCGGGCCCAAATGGCCCACAAAATTTGTGGCAATTTTTCTCACTTTTTTGTGGGCTTCATAGATTAAAACTAATGGCCCAAATTCGGGCCCACAAAAATTTGTGATGGCCCTCAAACATTTAAGATCGAGGGCGCAAATGGCCCTCAGAAATTCTAGCTTATTTCAAGGCCTGTTTCAAATGCAACAAGGCGTCCATTTGATTTGGATCAGAAGAAGACCCAATGTCATAAATAAGGCCCTCTATTTAAGTCACATATCGTCAGCCTGCTACGCTAATTGCCCAAGTAATTTTTTGTAATTTTGAGAACAAAGTACAAAATATGGTTCACGCATGCATTTTAAACATATTTATTCACCAATCTTTGCACAAGAACAAATAATGATACAAATGAAAGGGAATAATCTGAAATAATTATAGTGATTACTGAATACTGAACTGATGCATGCTTGAACCACATTTTGTTCTTTGTTCTCATAATTACAAGAAATGACTTGGGCAATTAGCGTAGCAGGCTGACAATATATGATCCTTTACTGAGTGACAATTCTACACCATTTGTGGATGGGATTCGTCCAACCAGAAGTAATCATCAATCAAGCAAGTAAATTTTGATTTTGTTACAAATATACGTATTTATCTACATGTATCTACAAACCTGTCAGATGAATCTGTCTGTATTAGCTCCATATGATTGTTACCCACAGTTTCCACTGAAGTACAAGACTGGCTCAACAATATGCAACACAAGATCTACCTAATATAAATTTGGGTCTTTTAAAGTGAATGCTTTTGTATTTGTATTTTGTAGAAGCAGCATTTTCATACAGCTAGTGTACAAAAAAAAAAGTTCCCCCTCAATATTAAAAAAGAATTCAATATAGTTTTAACAAAATTCAAAAATTATCAAAGCGATTGATAGCCTATTTTGTTTTACACACAGGTGCCGGCCAATTGTATTATGCGTTAGGACACAATGGAAAGATGCAGTTTTTCAAGTTGCAATTTGGTCCATTCAACACTCAAACAATGCAGTAGGCCTAGATTGCAGATTACTATCTACATTCTATGTGAGAGTTGAATGGACCAAAGAGCAACTTTCCAAACTGCATGGTTTCAGATGTAATGTGCCATTGTGACTGAATGTAACAATGTGTCACATTGTAATTTGGATCAGAAGTGTAAAACTAAATGTGACCCGTTATAGCAAATGGTACCTTAATTCGGGAGCTCATTTTGCTAGTACTAAATGCATTCTAAACCAATCATTAATCCTATTGTTGTGGAGGATAATAAGCTTGTGCCTGTCTATAGAACTGTTTGTTACACATCTCTAGTCTTTATTTACTATGGCTAATCCCTGTTCAAGTGGCATGAGTGGTGGGTTACAAAAGCATTGTATTGTATTTGTATAGGCATGTATTTTTTTTCAGCCACCCACTAATAATGAGGACATTCTTGAACTTCGTTGACTTGGAGATGATTTGGAATGACAGCGGCTTCAGATTGTCATTGTTGTTTGATATTTTCTGCCAAAAATATGGAAAAAGAGACACATGTACCAGCCGACATAAGGTACCTTTCGCTGTAACGGGTCACAAATAGGCTACCAATATCTTGTATTTAACTGATTAAATGTTGAATTTCATAACAAAGTAATGTGGTTATTGAAGTGTGAAAAAATAAATTCACATTATTCACCACTGCAATTTGTCTAACTGACAGACCTGCCAACCTACCGAAGTCAGAATGAGGGACATTAAGACCAAACCCTTGTACATGTACACAAACCAGGTACAGACAAATTCAAAGACTTGGGGTGTGCAAGGTTTTGCAGGTCTGAATTTATCATAATACTAGACTAAAAAGAATGCTATAGCAAATTTTAAAGCGACATTTTCTGCTGTTCTTACATTTAAATTTGCCATCACTGAAATTTTCAGAAATAAGGGACAGTCCCTCAAAATGAGGGACAGTTGTCAGGTCTACTAACAATATCTCTGTAACAATGATATTGAATGATTTAATGACCTGCACAATTTGGTGCCCATTTCCATGGTAAAATGCTTACCTCTGTTTACAAATGCAAGCACTTTCTCATCTAAAGTGAACCAAATAATTCCATACCAGCTGTGCTTCCGTGTCTCACAGTGAAAGAGAATATGGATTTTTGTTACCTTTGACTAACTAGATCTAGGGACAAGTCCAAGAATTCAACACAATATTACTCCCAATGATTCTACAAATGACTTCTTCCACATAAAAACACAAAAGTACACACAAAAATTCCATGAGGTAACTATTTTATTTCCATATTCATTTGATTCATGTATGCTTATGACATGAATTAAATATGACTTGTCCACAGAGACAAATAGACTTTGATATACAGATTATCTTCGCGGACAATGCTGGTTACTGGTTGCATTGTATTTGTTGCTAATCCAGATAGCATCCTCATGGGTTTTTTTTATAGGCAGCAGTCCATACCTGAACAAAATACAAAAACTCAAGTCTATTCTTTGACAGGCTTTGGGTGTCTCTTGTTGTGCTTCTTGGCAAACCTCATATTCTTAAGAAATTTAGGATCCACCTGTTAACAGGAAAAGTATGCACAGAATATATGTAAAAGAAATGTTAATATTGGTGTTTTATTTAAAGCAAGACTTTCCATTAAAGTGGAAATCTGTGTGGATACACATCATTTTAATCGTCTTTAAATTATTAAACTTGTGGTCACTGATTCAAATGTACTTTGGCAGTGCAGCACTACACCAGGGGTGGAATTTCGCGGGAGTCTGAGAGTCGACTCTCGCAGAGACTCCCGTAAAATCCTATTGCGAGAGTCCATGTGGACTCTCGCTGGAATGATCGGATCAGCGAACTTACGTTTAAGTTCAACACGCCTTAAAACTCAAAGCCTGCAAAATATAA
This sequence comes from Amphiura filiformis, assembly GCF_039555335.1. Classification (NCBI taxonomy): domain Eukaryota; kingdom Metazoa; phylum Echinodermata; class Ophiuroidea; order Amphilepidida; family Amphiuridae; genus Amphiura; species Amphiura filiformis. The sequence continues at coordinate 50,506,780 of NC_092630.1, read as the reverse complement.
AGGAAAAGTCGCCAAAGATGCAATGACATATACAATGTATGGAAGTGAGAGTATGATGACACATATATTAAAAACTTAACTTTGTTAGTTTATTTGTTAGTTTGTTTGTTTGAATGCATTTTACGTAGGCCTACATATAATACCTTTTGGACTCCCGCAAGATTGTACAACGAGAATCCATTTACGGGAATCCATGGACTCTCGCAAAACTCTCTTGCGAGAATCCACTTGGACTCCTGTGGCACTTTACGAAATTCCACCCCTGCTACACTTGCTCTGCCACACATGAGCAATGAGTTTTCATTATTGATTGCCTGCAGCTCTGCTTTCGACTATTACAAATTACTGGATAACAAGGACTGCCTTTTGAGAAGAGTGAGAGCAATCACTCGTCTACAGCTCATCTTAAGTTGCATTTGCAAGAGCGATTTATAGCTACTATGACTTTTGACTAGTTAAATTCTTTATGCTTTAATGGCCACAGGTGCAAACAGCTCTTCTAAGCTCTTCTTGAAGAGACAAGAAGAGCATTTTACAGCTCTTTTCTCATTTTCAAAAGGCAGTCCCCTGGGATAAAGCATAATATGCCACAAACCAGAAACTAACATACTTTTGTTTCACCTCAAATTTCCCTGGCCGTAGTATCAAATCGTACTACACTCCGCTAATCTAATCTAACCCAAGGCGTATATCAATAACATGCTTGCAAGTCACTACCATACTCAGGGTGAAACAGACATGCTAGGTCCATGAGCATGTGCTGCTTGTTGACTACTGATGTGTGTAAGGGAAATCTAGGGTCAAACTTAATTGATTTAATTAAAATATTAAACCGGTACCAGTATTACTTGTGGTTGCTACAAGCAGTGTGAATAGGAAAGCTTTCCTACTGTTTAATCATATCAATTTAAAATACCACCAGATGAGAATTTGGTTGTTTTACGCCTATAAAGTTTAAGTGTATCTTGATATAAGTAAACATGTAACTTTTTTTGATCTAAAAAGTGCAATTTAGCTAACTCAAAGACATGCTAATTCAATCTAATTGATTATTCTACCCCCACACAGTGCTTATCATTTATCTTACCCCTTTGAGTGAAGGGTATCTGTGAGTCTTGGCTCTCTTGATGCCATTACGGTGAGCCTTGAAACCTGCAAGAAAAGGGGAAAGGAGACATTTCATTATGGAAATTATGGATAAAATTACACTGAATCAGGCAGTTTTATGATAAATTACAACAATTCACAAATCATACTAAACACGCCACAACAAGGAAGTCTTTGTGAATTGTTTTAATTCTTTTTTAAAACCAGACTGATGATTTTGTGAAAATTAGTGTGATGATGTGATCACATATTGATGTAAGTTACTGTGTAGTAAGATACCGTATTGTTTGTAATAAACGCCCCGGGGGCGTTGCATTTTTCCAAATGGGGGGCGTTTATTGGAAGTGAATTGTCAGTGAAAAAAGCTTAAAATCGGGTTCAATTTCCGATGGTGCTCCTGTTAAAAGGAGGGATTTACGACCATACAAGATGGCGGCGCCCACTGAAAATTACAATTTAGTGGGATATACAACAAAATTACACCTGTAAGTGCATGGAATTAGTGAAATTTTACCATAATTAGGCAATGAATGGATGGGAGTTGAGTCAAAATAGGTTTTTTCCATGCAATTTAGCGATCGTGACTGCCATTACTGATGCAAGTTTTAAGCTTACCTACACGATATGGCATGGAAATGTTTGCATTTTTTGTCAATTTTTCACACAAAAATTGGAGGGGGGCGTTTATTAGAGGGGGAGCGTTTATTACAAACAATACGGTATGCTTCAATGGGTATCAACCACATCTCCAAATTGAAAAAAAAAATACTGTCAGTGGCACTTATTAATTGATGACAAACTTTGATGGCCACTCACTTCTTTCACTGTTTTACACCGTTAGGATTTATAACCATTCACACAAGGGTTGACTTTCGCTTTGTGCGATGAGACGTCTGCATCACAAATATTGGTTTCTAAATGTTGTCTAAATCTTTTTATCATTAATTTTAATCTTACTTGCTTTGCATTTTACAAACAAACTTAACCAAAACCACTAAATGTGACAAGATCGAAGATAGGCCTCAAGAGTTATTGGCAAAAAATGGACACAAAAATCTTTGTTTTTTCAATTAAGAAATATTATTGACAATTCCAAATGTCAGAATATACATTTGTTCTCATTTTCACCAATCCTTTCCCATCTATGACTATGTCCCCATGTTCTGATGCAGGAACAACACTGTAGTGTCTCGCATCTCATCTCAAATTCAAGGTAGTGCAATGTTGGATTTCAGTGGCAGATTCAATTCGCCCAAGCTAACCTCTTCCATGGGGAATATACACAAGAGCAGAAGAGTGATTTGTCTGAGCGATGGCAGCGCAACCACATAAACACATATAGCACTACTTTCGGGCTCTGTAGTTTTATATACTATCCAGAGAGGTTGCGTCCTTGCGCTAAAGTGCTTCGGTTGAACGCTACACGCTCGCAAAGTCCGTGAGGGCCACAAACTGCGGCTAATAAACACACTGATGGCACTCTTGGAAGAGGTGGTAGTGGTACAACCTCATACACTAGTAGTTGTGTCTTGTTTCAAGTTGGGAGCTGTTAAAGTAACAGCTCCAAACTTGAAACGAGATACAACTACTAGTGTATGAGGTTGTACCACCTCTTCCAATGAAATTGACAAATGACAAATACTACTCGGTCCAACATGACTTGTGTAAAGATTGCCTTGATCATTGAAGTTAGAAAGTTCTACTTACTCTGGTTGTGACTTGTATGATTCTTTGACTTGGCCATTGCAGCAAATGTGATCACACCTTTGCAGATCTCTGTTTATACAAAAAGAACACAAAATATAATTTTAATTACCACACAATAAACTTTTCCTCCATAACAATACAAGGAAATAAAATTGAGGGCAGACCTTGCACCTTGGCATAAGTCAATGTGTGGGCCCTCCAGGCAGGCCAGAGAACACATGTTTTTGAAAAAATAGGCCTATTTGTTTTTGGCGAACAGACGGCCTAGAACAGCTAAACAAATCTGAAATTATTTTAACCATTACCAAACATACTTTTGTACACAACAAGTGTAGAAAAATATCTGGAAAATGGAACAGATTAAAATCTGGTCTGTCACAACCCTGCCTCCAGGTCTTCCTATGAGGTTGTTTGGCAAATTGTGTACAAAATGTTGAGCGCTCGCCAAGAAATCCAGGGGCCACATATTTTTAAGAGTCTCATTTTGATTAAGCCTGAGGGCCCAGCATATTTCTTAGGCCTGGCTGATGCAGGGGTTGGGCTGATTTAGCCGCTACCCCGGGCCGATACGTATAACGATTTTACTGTTGGAGCAAGTAAACTTTCTGCCAACGTATCCGACAGGGCAAGTAGCTTTTTGGGCAACCATTAATAAATTGATTCCAGTAATAAGGCCGTATAAAATTAATGTTTTGGTTCTCGTCCAGAGGATTTTCATGAATTGATGAGGGAGGGAGGTGTTTTTTTTTTTTTTTTTTTCCAATGTAAAATTAGCATTGTCAGTAGTTTTCGGTCTTCTCCAACAGTGCTCGAGGAAACGATGAGGCCCTTTTTTTTTTTTTTTCAAATGTGAGATTCTGAGGATAAACCCCTAGAGTACCAGAAAAGACTTGGAAGTGATGCTTGTTCTCTAATAAACTTATTTATATGTATGAAGATTTCATAAATCATTCCAAAGTCTTAAAAAATTGAAAAATCTAAAAAAAAAAAAAATCTGACAAATCCCAGAAATTGAGGAGGGAGGGACGAGAACCAAAATATTAATTTTACACGGCCTAATAGGCATTTTCATGATATATTCCACTGTTAAGTTTGTTTCGACAGTATTTTTTGTGGGACATGAGATGATGAGAGCACCTCGGACCTATCGAATTGCATTCTGAATACGAAGCATGTCTTTCTGATATCAAATAATTTTCATTTTTTGAAAATCACAAAATAATACAAATTTTATGACAAATTATAAAAAATTGATATTTTTCAAATTTTTGATATATAGCAGTCCTCGAAGTAAATTTTATAAATCTAATGATGTATTCTTAAAGTGTATGTAGCTGGGAGGAAAAGCCGACGGTCAATTGAAAATTTTGACCTTTCATATTGAAGGTATGGATTTTTTCCCCAAAAAGACCTAATTTTTTTTGGTGTTTTGGAAAAAAAATCCATATCTTCAATACGAAAGGTCAAAATTTTCAATTGATCGTCGGCTTTTCATCCCACCTACATACACTTTAAGTATAAATCATCAGATTTATAAAGTTTACTTCAAGTACTGTTAAATATCAATTTTTAATGATTTGCCATAAAATGTGTATTAAATTGCTAATTTCAAAAATCAAAATTATTTGATATCAGAATGACATTCTTCGTATTCAGAATGCAATTCGATATGTCTGATGTGCTCTGATGTCCCAAAATAAATACTGTCCAAACGCTCATACCCCAGCCCTTAACTGAGTCAAATTTTATACCACTATTTAGCTAGTGAAATACTGAACAAAAAGACACAAAAAGCATCTCAATAGCTCATACCATTGAGGAGTTATGGCTTTTTCAAGCTCAAAATTAGGCGAAAATTGCATTTTTTCCCAAATCAATTGTCACCCTGACCCCCACCTTTCTAACCCTGTTACAGAAATAGAGAAACAGATTCATCCCATTTAATGATTTGAATATATCACAAATGTACCTTTGTCACATAATTAGCATAAAAAATTAGGCACTACTCAGTAGTTTTCATGTTCATACACTCACAGGAAATCAGCAAGTCAAAATTTTTGTCACCCCAAAACGGCCATTTTGGCCAAAATTGGACCAAAAAATGAATTTTTCTCAAAATCAGTGAAAAATAAGGGGTTTTAAGTGCCAAAATCTGAAAATATGCGACATTTTACCCCTAGAAACATTTAAGCAATCAAGAATTTTGACTGTTTTCACCCCTAAATATTTTTTTCACACGCGTGTCCGTCAAATGTAAGTCACAGCTTGAATGCTGTCATAAATAGATGCCGTCCATGCGTCAGTGTGACGTCATCACCGCGACATGAGTTCAGGGTGCCCCGTTTCTACGTACGTACGGCATTCATGGCCCTATGTAGTCCTGCCAGCAAGACTTCAGTCTTTATCATAAACATGACATCTAGGTATGACGAGTTACAGTTACTGGAACTAGGCCCTATGGTGAGGAAGGAACAACTATAATGAAAGACAAAGATAAAAAGACTAGTTTGCGTCTGACGTCACTGTCAATAAAATTCTCTGCGATCCTTGATTGGCTAATAGCGCGTATAACTATAAGGAAGGTCGATTCATCTGGCTGGTGCCGATCGGAGAAAAGGAATTTAGCAGTGAATGGTGAAAATTACGTACTCTTACAAGGCAAAAAGCATCTTTTCTAGGCATTTTTGTTGACATTACTAGTCCGAATAATCAGACCCAGAACAAAATATTAATTTCTGACATGATCCTGTTCTGGGTCTGAACTGTTTCCATATGAAATCATGATGGCAAATTGGACAATAGAAGCATGTCACTGTGGTTCTACGTGACAGCTTGTTAATCCCTATTCATGTTACGTGAATCATGCAATTTTGTGGACCATCCTTCTGAGTGTTTGGACAAGCGGAACGGTCTTTTGTCTACCACTCTGTTTGTAAACAAACCAGGAGGTTGAAATCGTCCTCCTCGCCGAATACGAAAGTCAGCGTAATAGTACGGCACTGACCTGTGTTGACATGGTGCCTTCACCAAAGAAAGTTTCCTACTTACTATTTTAAAGACCTAACTTTGCTTTGGAGATGGTTTGCATGTTTCATGCATGCATGGTGCAAAATTAACAATAAGGCGCCCGGTTGTACCGCCGTGTTCAGCAACTCATATCATCACGAGTGACGACACTTGTAAAACAAACCGTGCTTGGAGTTTGATTGACAGATGACGTCACACGCAACTAGTCTTTTTATCTTTGTCTTTCATAGGGCCATGTTTCGGGCTACATTTATGCATGTGATGTACATGTATGTGTATGATTGAACGGACGCGACGGTGGATGTTTCTCACCGTCGCCACCGACACTGGTTTCGATGTTTGAGCATGGGAGACTAGCCCTAGAACTCTGGCCATAGTATCCGTTTTTACTTCCACTAGGGCCAGAGGCACTTACATTGAAAAAATTGTTGGAGATGGTTGAACGCAACAGAACAAATAAATGATGAAAATTGACCTTTTCATTGTGTTCGTGGGTCACCGCAAGAGCTGTAAAATTCCATTTGAAAAAACATATTTTTCATATTTATGCACACTTTCCCTACCTATTTAAATGAACCTCAATATGGACCAACATATTGTACCCATTTGTGTTACCTTCAATTCGACGATCCCTGTTGATTTGCCGTGAAAACGCTTGCATTTACTTGGAGGGAATTGTTCATTTCTTCCGTTATTTACATCATTGGCATCATTTGACCTCTTGACCTGATGCGAAATCTTCCTATAATTGAAGACCGAATTGAAAAGACTAGTTTGCGTGTATGACGCCCTGTCAACCAGACCAAAAATGCCGTACTACGCAGGTCAGTAACCAATCACGTCAGCGCCTTTGCCCTGACGTCAGACGCAAACTAGTCTTTTTAATCATGCAATCGCATCTGACCTCGCCACATCTCGGGTCGTCATGTCCATTTTACTTGTGGGGTGGATAAATGACGGAGTAGGAATAGTGAATTAACATGAAACACCTGTATAAAACGAGAATAACTCACGCATGTCCGACCGGCCGGCCGCCCGTTGGAATAAAAAATACACGCTGGAAAATTTGTCTTGGTCTTTGAACTCCAAATGCTTTAGTTACAAACAGAGATTGCGCTAGTAAAAAATGCATTTCAGCCCCTGCCAAAGTTCATTTTCGGACTCCCCCGTAAAGTAGAATAGTCCAAATTATCGTAACCTTTGACATTGCCAATATCACACAAATGTCGCCTCTATTTCATACCGTAAAGAAGTATGAACAAGTTTCTGAAGAATATTGGTAAGTTTAAAGGCCAGATATCAGGCTAACGAATATGATCTGCATATATAGAAAGATCCGATCGTTGTCCGAACGTCAAAATTTGATAAATGTCAATGGTACAATTCCAAGCACGTGAAAGTCGTTAGGTCATTTCTCAACACAATACCTGTCAGAGGATAATTTACATAGGCACAAAAGACCGTGTTCAACGTAGCGTTACTCAGCCAAACATGGCAGAGTAGGTCCCGGATGGTCGTACATGTTCCTATCTCCACAACGTTATACCTTTCCAACAAGGAAAGAGATACAAAAGGCAACTGTCTATGGGAGACTGTGAGGGATCCCGAACGGGTGACGCCGAGGGGTGACGAAACCTATTCTTGACTGAGTAATATTCTTTCAACAATTCACCGCACGGTAACGGTCTTATACGTTGTCCAGAGACAACGTCATGACGTAAAATTTCCTTGTACATGCATTGCCAATGCATGAATGGATGTATTTGTTACCTACGATAGTGTCGAGTTAAATGCTGAAATTTCACATATAGCTCAAATATATTGCAACAAATATTTTATCTAATGGGAAATATTGGAACCAATTAGCACGAAATATTATTTTTTTGCTCAAGATGTCTTCTTAAACTATAGATTTAATTCGATTTCTCACCGCTCAGAATATGCTACGGTGGTAGCTGAATTTGGCAGCTGAGGAAAAGGATCAAAAGAGGGCGCTATTTAATTTTTTCGTGTTCTCAAAAATATCAGCTGTGGCAGGACAGGATTCCCATAAGTTTGTCTGAAAGGAAGAAAATAATGATTAGTAAAGAAAAATGCATAACAACATTCATTAGGAAAAAAATAGAATGTCTGTCTCAGCTACATTTAGTAAGCTTTTTGCTATGCTTTTTTTTCTTCTAGAAAATGAACTATGCAACATTTTTTTTGGAATTTTTTTTTTTCAACAAATCAAGGCGCAATAATTATGGGGAGGGTAAAGTATGAGGGGCAAGCAATTTTTGGCAAGCCGAGAGGGGGAGGCAAGTAATTTTTGGCACACATTCATGAGGCGCCTTTCTAATGAAACGCTCTAAAAAGGCCAGGAAAACGGCACAGAAACGCTTAAATATGCAAATTTTCCTGCTCGCAACATCATCTAGATCATTCAGTTTGCAAATTAAGATCCAAAAAATTTGGCATATGCAATGGGGGTGCAAGAATTTTTTGCAGGCCAAGAGGGTTGGGGGGGGGTAAGCAATTTTGGTGAGCAGTTTGGAAATTTTACCCCGGGGCGGGCTCATAATTGCACAGCCCCTTGTGTTTATGTACTTTGTGATATTCAAAAACAGAAACAGTGAAGTCTTGTTTGTTTCGTTTACAATCATGGCGTTAATGTGTACAAAAAAAAACCAAACTGCAAGACAAAATTGGATCTTGGATTGCGAAAAAAACAAACAAATTGAACATATGACTTTTACAGCCAACAGCTAACTTCACTGTGATAGCAATACACGCAGGATGGTGTCTGCGAGACTTTCTCTTTTTTTGCCTTAACCGTATGAATATGTTCGTGTGGAATACGAAGGACCATTATTACGAAGGGTCATTACTCCGAATTTTACAAGGTTTGTTATTCCAAAGGATTACACTGAAGGTGCATTATTCTGAAGGGTCATACTCCATATAATTATATAATAAGGTTAGTTATTCCCAAGGGTCATTACTCCGAATTTAAAACAAGGCTTGTTATTCCAAAGGGTCATTATTCTGAATTTAAAACTAAGCTTGTTTGTTATTTCCGATTCTTATTCAATGGGTGCGTCTTGTAAAGAATTCACGTAATTTAATTATAGGTTAATAACTGCGCATTGGTTATTTGGAGGGCATTGTAAAAATCTAAACATTTTGCCTTTGAACCGAGGAATATCCCGAGGGCGCAGCCCCGAGGATATTCCGAGGTCCAAAGCAAAATGTTTAGATTTTTCACAATGCCCGACATATAACTGATGCAAAGTTATTAACCAATTCATAACCGTTACTTTTAACTCATCACTCAACCAAATCTCAAGATGTTATTCTCCGAAATTTGTTGAAATAAACAATTTTTATCAAAACTTATATTTCGCCCTTCAAAAAGTCGAACAGGCTAAAACGGACTTACCAATTACAGCACTGCGCAATCACGCCATGTGCAAATATGGTAGTTAACGTGCGAGTGTAGAGTTCGGCGCAACAGATGCGCACTCACGCTGAAGGCATTGTACCGCAGCGTAAGCATACGCTGGAGGTCATTGATGGATATCAATAACCTCCGCTACCGGTATACCAAGCGTGTGCGTAAATCATCTAACAACCAATTTGATTGGGACGCAAATATGGCGTAATACGCGGAGGTTATGAATGGTGTATAATATCTCACATTATTATGCTTTGAGAATCTGCCATCCTATACTTTATACACATTTTTAAAAACCAATTATTCTGGATATTGGCGACCAATTTCACCTGAACACGGAGGTCTCTGCATCAGCTTGCAGTCCACATCACCATACATGTAGTGTATGGATATCGAAACACCGTTTAACGACCCCACTTTTAGGGTACAGAATATAATCGAGAAAATTAAAATTTTGACCAAAAATCACATTTTTGACCAAAAAATAAAAACTTGCAAAAATAACCTTTTGCATTAGGTTTCTATTGCATCAATATCAAAACCGCGAAATTTAAATCTCGCGCAATTGACAAAATCGCGACAAATATTGACTTTTACAGTATTCAGAAGAGTCATTACTCAGAATTTACGTAGAGGGTTGTTATCCAAAATTCGGAGTAATGACCCTTCGAAATAATGAGCCTCATTTTAAATTCGGAGTAATGACCCTTCGAAAAAACAAGGCTCATTTGAAATTAGGAGCAATGACCCTTCGGAATAACACGCTTTGTTTTAAATTCTAAGTAATCATCCTTCGGAATAACGAACCTCATTTTAAATTCAGAGTTATTGACCCCTAACATAGCACAAGTAAAATAGAAGTATATTACGTTTAGCATTTTGCTCATTTTAATCTGCACAATTAATTCGAGTTCATTTTATTTTTTCAAATTAACCGTAATTAATTATGCAGATTAAAAATTTATTGCAAAATGCTAAACACAATATACTTTTATGGTGCTTGTACGATAGCTAAAATTCTCTGCTAGGTATAGCCCTTATAGTTACTTGGCAAATTAACTTTGCATAATTAGGCGTATGTATTTGGCTTAATTGGAGTTAGCAGAGTCAAACGCCGCCAACGAAGTGGTCAATTTCGAAAAACGTCTATATTAGCACTTTTTTCTTATTAGTTCACAAAACAGACCAAACACAGTAAAGACTAAAAAGTTCATTTCTTTTTTTAATCTCAACATATTTGTTCTTGACATTTTATTCAACAAATTTGAATTTCACTAAAACAAACAACAATTAACACACAAAACAAAACTTCAGGCATTTTACCCATTTGAATTTTATTTGAGCATTTTCATACACCCAAAAATTTGGTATAGGTGTTCTCAAACCATGCACTGAAGTAGTTTCAATTTTACTAATTTTTATGGCCAAAATAATGTCAAGTTTCATGCAATTAAATGCTTGCAATGTTTAGTATTCCTCTCCTTCCTCTTCAGCTTCACCCTCCACAGAATCCACTCCAACTTCCTCATAATCCTTCTCCAGAGCAGCAAGATCTTCACGGGCCTCTGAGAATTCTCCCTCTTCCATACCTTCACCTACATACCAGTGGACAAATGCACGCTTCGCATACATCAAATCAAACTTATGATCCAGGCGGGCCCAAGCTTCAGCAATGGCAGTAGTGTTACTCAGCATGCAGACAGCACGTTGCACTTTGGCCAGGTCACCTCCAGGTACCACTGTTGGTGGTTGGTAGTTGATGCCCACCTTGAAGCCAGTTGGACACCAATCAACAAACTGGATGGTACGCTTGGTCTTGATGGTAGCAATAGCTGCGTTGACATCCTTTGGTACAACATCACCACGGTACAGCATACAGCAAGCCATGTACTTGCCATGACGAGGATCACACTTCACCATTTGGTTGGCAGGCTCAAAGCAGGCATTGGTAATCTCAGCCACACTGAGCTGCTCATGGTAGGCTTTCTCTGCAGAGATGACTGGTGCATACGTAACAAGTGGGAAATGGATGCGAGGGTAGGGCACCAGGTTGGTCTGAAACTCTGTAAGATCCACATTCAGGGCACCATCAAATCTCAGTGATGCTGTGATAGATGAAACAATTTGACCAATCAGACGATTCAGGTTGGTGTAGGTTGGACGCTCAATGTCCAGATTTCGTCGACAGATATCATAGATGGCCTCATTATCAACCATGAAAGCACAATCAGAATGCTCCAATGTGGTATGCGTTGTTAGGATGGAGTTGTATGGTTCAACAACTGCAGTGGAAACCTGTGGGGCAGGGTAGATGGCAAATTCAAGCTTGGACTTCTTGCCATAGTCAACAGACAGACGCTCCATTAGGAGGGAAGCAAAGCCAGAGCCGGTACCACCACCAAAACTATGGAAAATCAAGAAGCCTTGAAGACCTGTGCATTGGTCAGCCTGTGAAAAAAGAAACAAAACAAATTAGAAACTGCTTCATTTTTTTACTCTTATAATATAGTGCTGTTTATTCTGTGACTTTGATTTACATTTTGTGACAAAATTCAATAATTGTTGAAAAAACAAGTTACAAGAATTTTGGTGTAAACTGAGAATCTGCAATCAATTTTGTACAGAATTATGTGAACGTCGCAGTATACAATCGAGAAATTTGCAAGAATTCAGATGATTCTTTTCTTTCACAATTCCCAGATGCAAGTATCAAGTTTGATTTTCACAACTTGTACATAAATTTTATTTAGCTGTGTATCTTGCAAGTGACACTTTGGTTCACATTTTGTGACACATTTGTTATCAGTTTCAATATACACCTAGTTGAGAACTGGAATGATTCCAGAAGAATCAAGTTCAAATCCTGTACACGTTTGTATGAATATCAGGCCCCAAAATTCAGAGGCCACAGTCTCTGTTGCTGAAAATTTGAATTTTGAGGCCTGATGAATTATAAGACCATAATTTTTTCTGAGAATTTAAAAGCATCTCACCAGTTTCCTAATCCTATCCAGTACAAGGTCAACAATTTCTTTGCCAATGGTATAGTGGCCACGAGCATAGTTGTTGGCTGCATCTTCTTTGCCTGTGATCAACTGCTCTGGGTGGAAGAGTTGACGATAGGTTCCAGTGCGAACCTCATCTGAAATATCAAATACAAAAATTTGGTTAGTTACACTAAAATTTCAGAAAACACAATAAATCTCAAAACTACACTGCAGAGGCAACAGTTATTGTGCATGACAATGAAGTTCCAATATTATATACTTGTGTAACTTCAAAATATTGAGCACACCAGGTAGGCAAAAGCACATGATCTGGCATTGGCTGAGCTGAGAAGAAAAAAAACCAATGGCATTGGGTACCCCATGCCTTGGCATTTGTGCCTCTGCTACAGAATTAGAGAACAATACACCACCGTCAGCTATGGGGAGAAAATTGGAGGTATTCGGGTCCTTGCTTCTGCGTTTCAAATTTTTATCCTGTAACCTGTGATGAATGTGCAAGTTGCAATGGATCTGTTCATACTACGCCGCATTGGGGTGTTACCCCTACTGCATTGCGGTATTGCAATAAAGTTAAATACTTGGAAATTTGGTGCGTTGCTGCAAAAATTGATACATCGGGAATACAACACAAGTGCAGCATAGTATGAACGCCATTGAACGGACCTTTATAAAGCAGTTGCCAAACCATAACCATATTGTCCTACCAGCTTTGTGAACCACGACATAAAGTCATTAAGTGATTCTGCACTCATTTTTTTTTAATATAAATATCCATATTAATCTGAACTAACATTGGTAAATTGTTGAAATTATTAAATAATTTTTAGCTTACCTACAACTGTAGGTTCTAAATCTACAAACACAGCTCTGGGAACATGCTTTCCTGCTCCTGTCTCACTGAAGAATGTGTTGAAGGAATCGTCACCTCCTCCAATGGTCTTGTCACTAGGCATCTGACCATCAGGCTGGATGCCATGTTCTAGGCAGTAGAGCTCCCAACAGGCATTGCCAATCTGTACCCCAGCTTGTCCAACGTGGATAGAGATACACTCACGCTGTGAATAAAAAGTACAATGGAAATACAATGAATCAAGAGCCAAGTGTAGTAGGCCAAGGCTTCATTTAAACCTCAAGTTGGTACTTGGTAGCAACCACAAAAAAGCCCTCTTGTAATTTCAGATCAAGGGCATTGTGGTTTATGCTTGCAGTTTGCAGATAAACATTGAGGACTTGCATTGCACATATAAAACAGAATTTTAAAGAGGGTGAACTTTGCAGAAAAAAACATGGACGCGTGTAAGTTGTAACGCGCATGAATAGCCAAGAAATACTTATACTTTTAGGAAAGAGTTCAAAGAGTACATACAAATGATCATTCACGCGAAGAATTTTTGACTTGGCACCCCGGGATTCGAACCTTTGACCCCCCGCATGCCAAGCAAACGATCACGGACCGGTAGCTGGATGGGTTATTGCTGCCCGGCCAGCAATTCCGTGAGCATATCACACTGTCTTAGGATGATTGCGTCATCGCAGACCCTGGGATGCATGCATGATCAGAATTTTTCATCGTGGTATTTTGTGGTTTTTACTGGTGTTAGAAGACACTCTAATCTGGAAAAATACATCTTTTCTAACCCTAACACTGACCCATGCTTTTTGGTATCGGAAGTCAAAGAAGATCCGAATTTTTCAAGAAGAAGAATTTTTGACTTGGCACCCCCGGGATTCGAACCTTTGACCCCTCCCAGCATGCCAAGCGAACGATCGCGGACCGGTAGCTGGACGGGTTATTGCTGCCCGGCCAGCAATTCCGTGAGCATATCACACTTAGGGTGATTGCGTCATCGCAGACCCTGGGATGCATGCATGATCAGAATTTGTCATCATGGTATTTTGTGGTTTTTACTGGTGTTAGGGTTAGGCGTACTGCTAGCCGTCCAATGCACCAATGCACACGCTTGACGTCGCGCACGTATACGCGATGCTTAATTTGTAAAAGGAAATCTGAGTATTTCTTGGCCAAACTGGAACACTGTGAACGCTATAGCCAAAATAATAAATTCTCGATCACGAGAGCCTACTTGGCCTGGGTACGCACCTGTAGTTATTTGCGCCGAGCGTACTACGGCTACGCAAAGACCGGCGCAAACACAGCTTTTGAAAATTGACTAATCACATGGTCGTTGCTAGGCAAGGTCAAGTCATGCAGGTCGCGCGATCGTGTTATTCTATGAAAAGTACGCTGACGCAGAAGGTACATCCTCTCATGATCGAGAATTTGTTATTTTGGCTATGGCTCCGCGATAAACACATGCGAATATAGCGCGGTTTGACCAGTGCCGCCCTAGGCCTCGGGCCTACAGTTTGTCCACATAGAACTTGGACAAAGTAAATAGACCTTGGAAACTGGAGGTGTGAGAATAATTATTATTAATTTTCAGTGCAATGCGTACGTGTATTAAAATATTTCTTTGGCGCGCCAACTGCTGTGGCCTGTGCAATTTGTACTTGCCGAGCGCACCACTCTTTACGCACTGTCAAGACATGACTGTAGCATGCATGACAGTGTCAGTGATCATGGTGATGGCCATGGCCATGCACATGTCTGAGGAATGGAGGATTGAACATTCATCAATTCATTCATGGCACCGTCAAGTGGATTGTCATATCATGATATGGCCAAGGACAGGTAAACATGGTTAACATTTGCATCAGGCCAGGGTTAACTTTAGATTAGAGCAGGGCAAGCACAATCATGCAAAGGCAAGCATGCAAGGGTAGGGCATCGCATGTTCGATGAACAGCATGACAGTGTCAGACACAGTGATACTGTTTCATGTTTGAGACATGTAAAACAGGCATGCAAGTGAAAACGGTTATTTCTCTAGGAAGTTTTTGTCTCGAAAAACGATTAAAAAATACTTGGAAAAGAACAAAACGTACTTTGACAAAATACTCCTTATTTCATCAATGCACGTCCGCATGCCCGTCACATCAAAGGATGAACAGAAATGATGGAAAATTGGAATTTGCTCAAAAATATAATACCATGAATGATCACTGTCCACTGATACAATCACGTTTTTCGAGCAATATATTCACCACGAAACGAATCAATATTCAATGCAAAATTAATAATTTTACGAGGGTGATAATTGATATAAAAAAAAAGATCGCTCTAGGTGTAAGCTTCGTGCTGGACTTACCATTTTGGTATGTTAAGATTGCAGAAACTGACAGCAAATTGGAAAGTATGAGAGGGGAATTCTCAACACTGTTGACACACTCTCCAATGTCAGTGGCAAACAGACGAATGATAAAAATTCGAACACGCTGCGAGTTTTTATAGCCTGTTTGTAACTATAGTAACCAACAACCAATCAGTAACGGTAAATATTCTAGAAAACTTTGATGACCAATCAGATCACGATAAGCGGATAGTCACGGCGATTTCAAGTAACCAATCACTGTTCTTACAGCAATTTCGCGCGCGACTACTGGTTTACACATGCGCATCGCTCACGAGCTTTCTACGGAAGGCTGTGTGAGACATTATAAAATAATGAGAAAAAGAAAGGAAAGTCGGGGCTGAGGAGGGAGGAGTTGATTGATAGGAAATGTAGGTATATAATATAAGATTATTTCTTACACTAAAAAAACAAGGCTGTTGACGAGGGCCCGTTATGAATTGAAAGACATTTAAAAAAAATATTAAGTTATAAAATAATCTGAGTAGGCCTAACCAAACATAAGGGGGTGTTATTTTCTTTTCTTATAAAACAATGAGAAAAAGAAAGGAAAGTCGGGGGTGGGGGGATGGAGGTGTTGATTGATTATAGACATTATAAAATAATGAGAAAAAGAAAGGAAAGTCGGGCTGAGGAGGGAGGGGTTGATTGATAGGAAATGTAGGTATATAATATAAGATTATTTCTTTCACTAAAAAAACAAGGCTGTTGACGGAGGCCCGTTTATGAATTGAAAGACATTAAAAAAAAAAAAGTTATAAAATCTGAGTAGGCAACATAAGGCCTAGATAAGGGGGGTGTTATTTTCTTTTTCTTTGGGAGGGGGTTCTAAATAGGGAAGGTCATAATTTCTTTAAACACAAAACAGGGGTCATAAAATTATCAAAGGGCTTGAAACTAAATGTCATTTAAATATTGGCCAAAATTTCAATTAAGATTCATTCTTTTGGGTTAAAATACGGTAGCCTATAGGCCTACTACTAGCAAACACAAAACGTTTTCGACATTGGGCTATTCGTGGAAGGTTAATAAAGTTTGCCAGAAAATGTTTAAATGTCAGGTTAGGTTATATGTAAGAGGTATATAAAGTGTATAAAACGTTTTCATAAAATTCAAAAACATTTTTCAACTGCAAAATTGTATAATATTATAGGCCTAATGTTATTAACCTTATTCTATTACCCCCACAAAAGTGGTACATTTGAGTGGTGTGGAGGTATCATATTAAATACTGCGTTGCTGTGTTACCGTTTGGGTAAAAACTAATAAGTGGCATACCATTGGCAAACTTGTTAAGCTTTTAGAAAAACAAGTTTAATAATTATGTAAATTTTATGCAAATAAGCTCATGAATAATTAATGAGCTCATAGCCAATTATGATGAAAAAAATGTTTTGATTTACATTTTTGAAGTGTATGAGTATATCAATATGGCATTTTCATGCAGTTTTAAATGCACTGTCATGACTCACGTTTCTACATAATAGGCCATAATTAAAAGAAATCAAGTTAATTTGGACTATATTTTAAAAGTTCATGGACATGATTTTTGGGCTATTTTAGGGCAAAATTTGGCCTAATATGGTTAAAATATGCAAGTTTCCAACATTTTAAACCATTTTATGATGTGTAAATGGTAGTTATATTAGGAAAAAAGAAGTGATAAATTATCAAAACTGTTCAAAAGATAAGACCTTATTTGTGTAAATATTTTTTACATGCATATTAACTTGCCATTTCGTGCCATTCATGGGGGTAATATAGAGTTGACAGAATATTTTGCAAAACATGTTTGTATAAATTTATTTTACAATAACATTTTGATATTATTTTTTTTTGGTTGTACATGTGCTTTTTATGCTTATGTCGACTTGTCTAGTCGGACTCCGCTGATGGCTCTCCACACAACTCTGTTCTGCATGCAGTTCCTAATAATGTCTTGTTTTTCACTTCTGGCACAGTGTCCAGCAAATCTCAGCCTTCTTGTTTTCAGCCTTTCGGAGATTGGGGAGAGATTGCCGTACAGCTCCTTATTGGTGGTGTGTGACTGCCAAGTAACATTAAGTGCTTTTGTCAGTATAGTCTTGTGTAACAACCATCAAGCGCCTTCCTAAACTTTGATGTAATTGTCCAGGATTCTGCACCATACATCGAACTGATTAGACTGTGGTGGTGAAAAGCTTGGTTTTAAGATTTCTAGGCAGGCTGCTCTTCCATATCTTGTTCATGCTGTTGCAGGCCCTCCATGCCTAGGCTTTCCTGATGTTAAAATCCTTTTCACTGCTGCCAATCCAAGCACTAGCCCCAAGGTATTTGAAATCGTCAACTACTTCCAGCTTGCTTCCATCAAGTGTTCGGATTGGGGATGCAGCCATATTACAAACCATTGCCTTGGTTTCCTTGGCGTTCATGCTGAGACCGACTGTTAGTGCTGCAGTCTCAACAAGATGGAGTAGCTCTTCGGCATCTCTGAGACTGTCGGCCAATAGTGCTATGTCGTCAGCAAAGTCGAGGTCTGTAATGATTTGTGGGCCTATCCTCCGACTTTTCCTTGTTTTTAGTGTGAGCCCTAGACGATTTTCATTCCCATGTAGTGCTTTCCTGAGAGCATAGTCGAGGACTGTGACAAATAGAAATGGTGCAAGTGTGTCCCGCCCCCTGCAGTACTCCAGCCTGAATTATGAAGTCGTCGGTGATTCCATCTGGTGTGGTAACATGGGCAACTGTAGCTAACTGTGTTCTCATAGGTGTTTCCAATAGCCGCCACAAGTTTCTCTGGTATTCCATATGCTCTTAGGATGTCTAGCATTTTCCTTCGATAGATGGTGTCAAATGCCTTTTTAAAATCGATGAAGACCAATGCCGCTTGCAGATTACTGTTGTTTATCTCTTCGACTTCCAGGGCGGAAGCCATTTTGGTTCATTCGTAGTACAGGATCCAGGAAGTGTACATGTAGTGTGTACATGTAGTGTGTTTAAAACATTTTAAAAACGTTTTCATGACCTTTATAAACCCCAACATAACATGTTTAATGTTACTAAAATGTTTGAACCAAAACCTAAAATATAACCCATTTGAAATGTTTTGTGTTGACAGAGTGGGAAACAAAATAATGAATAGACCTATAAAACACATTTCTTTACTCTTTTGGCTGTTTGTGTGGAAGGAGGGTCATAAAAACATTCAACCAGCCGAGAAAGGGGTCTTTAATCAACAAAACAACTTCACCAAACAAACAACATTGGTGCAGTGCTGGTCCTGCCTGCAGATATTTAGGATTTTTGATAGCAATACATTGGTATGGTTTTAACAAGATTTTGACCAACTTTCACCACCTGCATAATTATAGTGGCCATTTTGGATTTATTCAAATTAGGCACTGTTCCACTGCTTGGATTTTCGGTGTTTTAATGTGTTATTTTAATATTAATATAAATTAAAGAATGGTGAACTGATTAAATGGATTATGTTGCAATTATATAGCCATGGGTTAACCCCTTATTTTTCTTAATTTGACTGGGCTATATTTTGACAACAAAAATCAGCAAGTGCAGCAGTAGTCCAGGATGCCTCAGAAAAAATGATTCTTTTTTCACGGTCTGGTTGCGGATACTGTCTGGGACCCTCTATTTGCTCACAGCAATCAAAATTGATGAGTAAAATGTGTTAATTAACAACAAAGCAAAGTTATAATACACAAGTAAACTCCGTTTCTTTTAGGTCATTTGTGTGCTACTTTCTAAACTAGAATTACGCGGTTCGTAATTAAGGTGGCCCCACACAAAGGTGTGTAAACAACAAAGATGTGTATATACAAATAATATGCAATATTTTAATAAGGTCATTAATATTCACAAATATGCAAATAACATGACACAAAACTATCCAGCACATCAGGCCACCATATACTAGTACTATCACAAGACCAAGTTAGAAGATGATCGGTTATTGCGTTTAAGCTGCATAGTGGATTTATGAAAATGTAGGCAAAATATGCAAATCAGCTCATTAATATTCATTAATATGTAAATAACATGACACAAAACTATACAGCTTAACAGGCCACCATATCCAATCACCAAATCAAGTTTGAAGTTCATCGGTTATTGCGTATTAGCTGCAGAGTGGGTTAATGAAAATGTAGGCAAAATATGCAAATAAGCTCATTAATATTCATAAATATGCAAATAACATGACACAAAACTATATAGCACATTAGGCTACCATATCCTATCACCGTACCAAGTTTGATATAAAATTGGGCGGATTGAGTGTGATACCTGAATTTATCGAATCGAGTTAGAGTTTTCAAATATCATGCGAGACGAAGTCGAAGCGTGATATTTGAAAACTCTAGCGAGACTGATAAATTCAGGTATCATGCTTGAAATTATCCGTCAATTTTATCATTATTATGTCTTCAGAATCTTTTTTGGTCAAAAACATGATTTTTAGTAAAAAATATGTTTTTTGGTCAAAAAATGTTAATTTTGGTCAAAATGTGATTTTTTGGTTCAAAAATATGATTTGGGTCAAAAATGTGATTTTTGGTCAATAATGTGATTTTTGGTCAAAAATATGATTTTTGGTCAAAAATATGATTTTTGGTCAAAAAAATGTGATTTTTGGTCATGGCTTGTCACATTAACAACAAAAAATCACACCAAAAGAGACTTTTACACATAAAGTATATGAACTATGCACTCTATTAAGAGGCTACAGTCTATATGAAAAAACCCTGTAGCTCCAGGTGACCGATACACAAATTTATCGGACAGCTGGGTTATGTACAAAGGTATAGGATGCAAGATTCTGAAGACATAATAATGAATTTGATCTGTTATTGCGTTGGAGCTGCAGAGTGGATTAAAGAAAATTTAGGCAAAATATGCAAATAAGCTCATTAATATTCATAAATATACAGGACATCAGGCTACCATATCCTATCACTGTACCAAGTTTGATATAAAATTGGACGGATTGAGTGTGATACCTGAATTTATCGGTCGAGACGAAGTCGAGCGTGCGTGATATTTGAAAACTCTAGCGAGATCGATAAATTCAGGTATCATGCTAAAGTATCCGTCCAATTTTATCATTATTATGTCTTCAGAATCTTTTTTTGGTCAAAAACATGATTTTTAGTAAAAAACATGATTTTTGGTCAAAACATGATTTTGCTTAAAAATGTGATTTCTTTTCAGAAATGTGTTTGGTCAAATGTGTGATTTTGGGTCAAAAATGTGATTTTTGGTCAAAAAGTGATTTTTGGTCAAAAATGTGTACATCCATATGAAAACGATGCACTTGTCGGCTGCTACATGTGTCTCATTTTACATAATAGTTAGGAATAATACCAGACTCATCTCAAGTGGAGGTTACCTCAAAACATACCGAAGTCACTTGATTTAGGAATACAGAGAATAAATACCAGACTCATCTCAAGTGGACGTCACTTCAAAACATCCCCAGGTCACATAGTTTAGGAATATGTTCTCTGTATTCCTAAATCAAGTGACTTAGGTATGTTTTGAGGTAACCTCCACTTGAGATGAGTCTGGTATTTATTCCTAGCTATTATGTGAAATGAGACACATGTAGCAGTCGGCAAGTGCATCGTTTTGATATGGATGTACACAAATGTGATTTTTGGTCAAATGTGTGATTTTTGGTCAAAAATGTGATTTTTGGTCAAATATGTGATTTTTGGTCAAAAATGTGTTTTTTGGTCATGGCATGGCAAAAAATCACACCAAAATAGACATACATGGTGACTTTTGCATATAAAGTATATGAACTGTGCACTCTATGAAGAGGTTACAGACCGATACACAAATTTATCGGACAGCTAGGTTATGTACAATGGTATAGGATGCAAGATTCTGAAGACATAATAATGAAGTTGATCGGTTATTGTGTTGGAGCTGCACAGTGGATTAATGAATTTGCTTCCGCCCAGACAGCCAAACAAAGAAACAACCAGGCAACCATTTGGATGATAACATAAGCCGCACATATGTGGGGGCCAAAAATTAAAACACATTACCATATTCATTCCTTTAACCGCCCAGGGTGCTTAACGAAGTCATTTTGGGTGGGTGTTTATTTTTTATATTGTTTACGTAATTACCTATATGGACTTTGTGTGTAGAGGCCCTGTGTTTGATACACGAGTAGTTGCATGCATGGATCCTGCACATAATGATAGAGGATCATGTGTAGTAAAGTCGCTGGGTGGGCGCTTATAGGGGCATGGGCGGTTAATGGAACGAACACAGTAATAACATTTTGTTTGAAATCTAGATACATGTAATACTCTAAATTTGAAGAATCTATTGAAAATAAATTCAATTGGATTGTGAATAGGTGATATTCCACTGTTAGATGTAAAATCAAGTCATAGATTTAAAATTCAAATCTGTTGATTTTAAATCTAAAAAATAGATTGTCTATTATCAGTCCTTTTGGATTTATTCAAATTCCAAATTCTTCCAATTCAGAGTGTACCCATGATCCAGCAATATTTTACACAAATCTCTGCGACTCACTTACTACAATGTTAAACGCATCATGCTAGCGAGTGATTAACCACTCACCTTTAAAATCTAGATGCCAAGGCCTCTCTCGTTACTTGAGACGAAATGCACTATAGAAAGAGGAATCATTGATATACCAACTATCTTACAATATGTGTGTAGTTTTGTGTTGTGTTGTGCTGTGATTACTGTGAGTCCAGTGAAAAAGAAACTCAACTGCTATCCTTTGGATAAACAAAAACTACATGTTTCCACAAGATTCAAAATAACATTATCACAAAATCACACATTAAAGAGAAATGTAAGTATTAACCTATTTTAATGCCTTCAAACTCTCACTCCATACATGGAAGACTTCTTTTATACAAGTATACATTGCGTAGTCATACATTGTCTGGGAATAATATGAGACAGGTGAGCATTGTTATGATGCCATATATCATAACAAACAATGTTTTACTGGGGTTTCTACTTTTGCAAGTAAAGATGGGAGGAGAGTAGGAGACTAATATGGGACTTATAATAAGTTCCTCTAATGCTTTTTGAAATAAATAAACAAATATGTAAAAATTTAAAATGGTATGTGTATCTGGACCAATTTATAGTGTCACATATCATTGCATTCGGTCACAATGGTTCATTATGAAAAAAAGAGGCTGTTTTAAAAGTTGCACATGAGTCCATTATAGGAGTTAACTCTCAAACAACCCAGCAGGCCTTGCCTATTCATAAATAAATAAATACAAAAATAAAAAAATTTGTAGAGCCTTTTTCCAGATCTTGGATGATTCAAAGTGCTGTAATTTTGCTGCCATGGTGAACCATCACAATCAGATCGCATCAACTAGGTCAGCTGCAGCCGAACCTGGTGCAAACCTATTCACACTTAGATTGTAATGTCCACCAATTATCTGTGCAGCTTGAGTGTCTGTTAAGGAAAGTTGACTCTTATGGACTCAGGTGCAACTTTTAATACAGCCTCTTATTTTTAATAATGAACTATTGTGACCGAACGCAATGTTGTGTCACACTATAAATTGGCCCATGGGAGTAGGCCTCTCTCTCTCTCTCTCCATGTCATTTGGGTCACAATGATTACAGAGACATAAATTGCTGGATACTTGCATGTAGTCTGAGCAATAGGTTGCCCATCCATGGCATATAGTTATTTAAAGTTGTATACAAATTACAGCCTAGCAATTGCAACCATTATTTGAAAGCAATTTATTCTAGTCATGACTAATTCAAGAAATAATTAGTATTTTGCATAGATTATACAAGAATATTCAAGATATAAAATTACAAGATATATTAAGATATATAAACATCTTTGGTAATCTGTTATAATATCATCTGCATCTACATTGAATGAAAATGAGAAATCATTTAAAGATTTTATTGCATAATTATTGCATAACATCCTTCATTGTCAATTATTTAAAGTTTATGTACTTTATTAAATACATAATTCAGCAATATCTAACACCACACACAAATTATGATAGATAATAATTATTTGTATTTCTATCAAACAAATTTTCACGCGCATTTGTCCAGGAAAGTAAAGTCATTTTCAAAGCGGGTCAGCTGGGCAATTTTGCAATATTTCCAAGTACGCCACTGCCATCAAACATATCTCAAACTTGAGATCAGTATTTCTAAATTTCCAATACCAACATCAATATAATATCAATCAACTTCAGCTTACACAACATACCAAATGACCACACGCTAGAAATAAAACAGGCCTTCTTTCGAACTAAATGCCTGTGAAAACACTGGAGCCTGCTAGTGTGTTTTCCTGTGGGCTGAGACAAAGTCAATTCTGGCTTTCTTCCTTGATGGTATTACTTGCTGTTGATTTGCAGGTATAGTCTTAGAAAGTGTCACAAATGTGGACCATTGTGACATTATGAGTTCAGGCCTGATAGCCTGTGGATTAAGACCCAAGGGAATGAATGGCTGATGAAACTGTAAGAATAAATCTAGTTTCATTGGAAAATACTAATTATTTTCCTTGAATGCTCTTTTTACAAACGCTGATACTATCTTGACCACATTCCGTTTTTCACACAATACTTACAGGAATTATTGTTTTTGCTATCTACTATCTTGTCATTGATGATAGGCATGTCCAGTGCACTGGCATCCCATATGATAAAATACTGAACATGTCTATCAACTATGACACGATATTAGATAGTTAAAGGGGCATTTCGTGATCCACAGCCTCATCCCCCCACTTTTCTCAAAAAAAGTTGAGATTTTTATATCAATGGAAACCTCTGGCTTCATAATGTTTATGTACAAAATACAGGGGCGTAGCCAGCTTTCTTGGTCAGGGGGGGCAAAATAAATTTTTTGGGGCACAGACGAAAAAAATTGCAGTTGCATCATACAATAGGCCTACATAGAGACTGTTATATGTCTTCGAGTTCCCGAAAAGGGCCTTATTGGGATGATGTGCGCAGCGTAGCGAAAAAAAAATGGTATTTTACACTATTTTAGCCCATTATCCGGCTAAAAGGGGCTTTACTGTTACAATGTTTGCCAGTAGCGCGGAAAATTTTGTATTTTACACTATTTTGGCCCTGAATTTTGCTAGAAAAGGGCTCCTTGCCCTTTTCTTTTCCTTTGCCCTCCTGATTTTCTCTTTCATTTTTTGTCAGAGGGCACTTTTTCTTTCATTTTTTTTTTTGTCAGGGGGCACTCTGCCCCACCTGCCCCCCCGCTGGCTACGCTACTGACAAAATATTTCTTGCAGATTAATTCGTTTAGTAAAGATATCGTGAAATTTGAATTTCGTTCCGGTGCACCAGAACGAAATTACAACATATTGTCTATGGAGCAGTGTAATACACATAATCATGCATAACTCATAAGCGCAATATCGGAATCAACTGAAATTTTGGGAATATGCTTTTTTCGTGGATATGTACTGAAAAATGTCATAAAAAGAGGATGCTAGGATCACGAAATACTCCTTTAAAACAACAATTCCTATATTTCATTCTCATTCTTATTCAGTTCAGTTTAAAAATTATTTTAATTGTTACCGTTATGAGGTCTTCCCCATGAATTAAGCCATCACAAACTTGCTTTACGCACTCGGATGCCTATAATGTGCTATGATCATCGCGTCTTAACAAGCATGTTCTGTGATGACATGCGCCCTGTCTAATATCAATGTCTATCGTCTCATATTATATACCTGAAAACCAATCACATTACCTGTATTCTATACAAGCCACACCCACTGAATAAGAATTGCTACCAATTAAATCATTCTATGAATGCTTACACATGGGTAATGCAATTTCAAAGGAACGGTATAAAACATGATTTGCATATATTTTTGCATATTTCATATATACTGCACTTTTATTTATATCACAGGTTTACTGATAAGCACCACAAAGTAAAGCATTGTCAACATAATGCTCTAAATCCAGTCCCACTTCACCATAGCTTAAGGTTAGGAACTCATGAAATTTATAATGCTTCTGCATTGAAAAGCAATTTTGAAATTTTTACCTTTTTTAATTATTGAAATCGTCCTTCCTCTCACTACATTTCATTTGTATAAAATATCAACAACTATACATTATGTGTAACTGAAAAACTTGAAATAAACAAATGAAAAATGTATCTACAATAATTCTGCGAAAACACACAATAAAAAATAATGTAATTGTATTGTCCCTCAATTTAGGTTAAGAATTGAAATGTTCCTTCTTTTCACTAAATCATTTATAGTTCTACAAAATATACATTATGTATCACTGAAAGACTTGATTGTAATAGACTGGAAAAATATATATCCATATATTCTACTAACGCAGATAATTACAAGTAGCCATTTTTTAAATATTTAAAATAACATTATTTCAATTGATATTCAATCTCACAACAACAGTAACAATAGCTCTGCAGCTTGCATTCATTTATACCATTTCAAACTGACAAAATGCCATAAGACCGATTGGTTTCATTAACACTTGCAACAAGCAAAAGTGTGGATGATGTGCAGATGAGGTGGACCTATAAGGATCAGTTTGCTTGATGCAAGGTTAAAAATTCCTGAAAAAAACCCCAATTTTCCCTAAGGTGACATGGAGGAATACAGACTCTCCTATTCTAACCCTCTTTGGTATGACCCCATAACAAACAAGCACACATACAAAAATATAATATCAAAATTCATAACATCAATGGGCAACTCCACACAGGAGAAGAGATCTGCTTTAATGTGGACTTCTGTGATCTGCATCAATGTGGACATCTGAGATCCGCATCATGTGGACTTCTGTGATCTGCATCAATGTGGACTTCTGTGATCTGCATCAATGTGGACTTCTGTGATCTGCATCAATGTGGACTTCTGTGATCTGCATCAATGTGGACATCTGAAATCCGCATCATGTGGACTTCTCTTGTGTGCACAGACAACATCGCAACATGGGCACCCTAGAATGACCATGTACTGTAACTTGCTTAACTATGGGATCATTCCCCAAATGCGGATCACAGTGCCTGCATGGATAGTTGTCTACTTGATGCAGATCATGGAAGTACACACTGATATGCATTAATGCAGATCTCGGCTCCTGTATAGTCGCTCATTATTACACACTATTATTCCACTGAACTACACAATCTACTGAAGACACATCCAAATATCTGTCCTCTACATTGCGTATAAAACCCAGTGTTTTACATAGTAGAAGAACCATGCTTATTTCCAGGTCTAACCTGGTGTCTTCGTGGTGGGTAGCTATCATAAGCATCCTTTGGGTACCTATTTGGTTGATGATACCATGCTGCATGATGAACAGGTTTAGCCTCTAAATCTCTGGGGCAAGGTGGGTCACCCAGAAGATGATGTATGTGACTGTGTGGACTACGAATTGCCCTTGTGTTGCTTGGATGCAGATCAAACTGTCCGGGAATATTGCACTTATCGTTATGGATAGCATATGACACTTGACTACTGGGTCGATAGCTTCCAGAGCTACGACTTCTTCTGCTAAAGCTTGTGGATGGTCTAGATTCTGCGTATTGGCTAAATCCGGTTATTCGTGTTGATGCACTGTGAGATACAGTTTTTCTCCAGCTCATATCAGATTTAGGTCGATTTTCAAGCAATCTGCCAGACTTTGCACCTGGACTTGATCGTCCAAATCTTTGTCTGCTTTCATGGTCATAATCAGATATGCCATCAGGTACACTTTGTGATGATAAGTCAGGTGCCAAGTCTAATGCTGCATCATAGGATATAGGAGCACTTTGTGCCCTAGGCCTCAGAAGGTCACCTGCATCTGACATAGAAGCAGAACCAGGAAACGAGGTATGGTGAGTTTGAGGTGGGTACCCATCATAGGCATTCCTTTGGTACCCACCTGGCAAGTTCTCACCGTGTGAGCTTCTTTCTCCTGCTGCTTGCACTTTATGCGATTTGTTGCCTTTGTCAAATCGCCTGGATTTAGCACTTCTTGTACGTGAGCGTTTTTCAAACTTCTCCAGATCATGCTCATGCCAGGTAAGGTCACTTCTTGGGTTGTCTTTAGTTCTCTTGTCTAATTTTTGACAGGTGCATAATCATAGTCACCTACTTTTATCTGAGTCTGAACTTGTTTCAAAGTGTGGCAAACCCCACGTGTCAATGCGTGTTCTGCACCAAGTTTTGTGGTACGGATGTCTAGGGCACGTTGGAGGAGTGTCACAGCTTCATTCTTGCACTGTAGATTCCTGGTGAACTTGAGAAGCTTACCTAAACAATAAATAATCCCAAAAGTACAATCATGATTAAACAATAAATGAAACCATTTGTAACATATTTCAATTTAGTTAAACAAGTACTTGATCAAATATAATGTTCGTGTTGTTATTTTTCATCCAAAAGTCTGAAGAAAAACAGCACTTACGTCTCCAACAAACCACTTGCTTTTTTATGTCAATTTAATTTTTCATAAGTGTGAAAATAATGCTCATTGCCTATCAAAGTATCCACTTCCTATTGAGGCAAATATGTCAATCACTTAAATGTTTTTGAAACATATTTCAAGCACAAAACTTCCTTAAAAACTGAACAAAAAACCCTAAAAAACCTACCCTACACATCTTAAACTATAATTTTCAATTTATTGTCGATTTGGAAATGAGTATTTCTGCAATGACAATGTCTTACCTAAATGGAATAAGCTTGTGGCTACAAGTAAATGATCTCCCCCATATGACTGCTCTCTGATCTTCAAGGCTCGTCTATAGAAGGCTTCTGATAAAATGCTGTCATACCTGTTGTGAGAAAGTATGGTAAATGGTAAATATGCTGATTAAAAGAAATCCTAGTAGCTGTTGTATATGCTACTGCATGTATGCATACAATCATGTATTCCATAATTAAGTACCACATGCCATCTGCAAATCAAGTTACTCATGATGTCTTCTGATAACATGCTAAAAGTAGATTGCTATAATGCTCATCATGTATCACTGATGCAAAGAACATGAGACTTCCAATCAACTTATAATTAGGCAAATCCTTGTGACAACCTGTTAGAGGACTGAAAATGGCAATGTGGCCACCTCTGATGAACACTCTATCTGAATGCCTTTTATGGGCATAAGATGTAAGTTCCAGAGACAAGTAGAACTTTTCTTGAAGTTCAGTGCTATCTAAGAGTGCTAAATTTATACTACTTAACTCATTACACAGCCGTGACGTTAGTCACGGCTGTGTCTTTTTTCTTACAGGTTCTTTCTTTCTTTCTTTACAAGCCGGCACTGACGACGCCGGCTTGTACTGTCTTCTTAGCGTTCTTTCTTTCTGTCGACCACATTTGTACGTATAACTCAGTCACGGGTTGACGTATTTTAACTAAACGTTGTCAGAAGGACCGTTGGCATTGCCCGCACATGTCATATGACTTTGACTTGCATCTGACCTTTGACCTAGCTACAATGGTCAAAAACGTGATTTTTTTTTGGATTTTTCTTAGCAAAACGTGACATTTTGCGTGATTTGCCACGTTTCGCCCTAGCTCTGCTATGCTTTGACCGATCTTGATCATACTTGGTCACAAACACCACTGACCATGTCCCCACATGTTACATGACATTGAACTCCGTTTGACCTTTGACCTGCTCACAATGGCTAAAATGCGATTTTTACTATAAAATGTATCTTCTTCCACAAATAACATGTGATGGTGACATGCTTAAGTCATGTGACTTGACTTTGGTCGGTGTGTATAGGGTGTTCACAGATAAGGGGTCAAAGGTCATTAAGGGGTCATTTCGGTCTGAAAGCTAAAAATATTCAAAAATCACTGTCTTTACAAATTACATAGCAGAGAGTCGCCATTAGCACACATGCATCGCTACTAGCCAGGGTCTTTAGGATGCCTACAGTTTTGGGGTCAAAGGTCATTAAGGGGTCACTTCGGTCAAAAACCAAAATTATCAAAAATGTTCAAAAAATTTGATCTCAAAAGATAAACAGACCAGAATAATATAACCATCATACATGAATCAGTGTTCCCTGATGTATGCATGGTATTTTTATTTTAGGGGTCAAAGGTCATTAAGGGGTCACTTCCTGTTTTTAGCTGAATAACTTCAAAATTTTTATCTCAAGAACTAAACATGCTAGAATTTTTTAATTAAAATTGGAACTATGCATTTTGTCGGTTTACATAAGTTTTTTTTTTCATTGATATCAAAGGTCATTAAGGGGGTCAAAAGGTCAATCAAAATTTAAAAAATCAAAATCCATGTATAAGTTCGATTAAGCTGAAATTCACCAGGAATCTTTCTTATGACATCCTAAGCACAATGCAAGAGCAGTTGACCCCATCCGTGACCCAAGGGTCAAGTTTTAGGGTCAAAGGTCAAATTTCGAAATTGGTCCAATCGAGCTCAAATTCAACAGGAATTATTCTTAAGACATTCTAAACATGTTAAAATTATTTATGACCCCAAAGGTCAAAGTTTAGGGGTCAAAGGTCAAATTTCTAAATTGCTCAAACTTGACCCATTAACAGGTCGGCTTGTGTGTCATGTCTCTCATGACTTTCTATATAGCTCTTGTTACACAGCCGTGACGTTAGTCACGGCTGTGTCTTTTTTCTTACAGGTTCTTCTTTCTTTCTTCTTCTTCTTTCTGTCAACCATTACATTTGCTCTAGCACTCACATGCTTACATCGATTTTGACCCAACTTGGTCACAATGATCATTGACCGTGCCCCTACATGTCACATGAAACTCGTGGGGTCAAAAGGTCATTAAGGGGTCATAGGGGTCAAAACGTGATTTCAACTCAAAATGCATCTTCTCCTACAAATTACGTGGGACAGTGGCGCCTACTCGCACACATGCATTGTAATTACCCAGTGTCTATAGGGTGTACACAGATTTGGGGTCAAAGGTCATTAAAGGGTCACTTCCGGTATAAAAACGGAATACCTTAAAAATTTTTTATTAGGTAAGGAAAACATAGGACAGTAACGGTATGTTCACATATGAGTTGCAGTTACCCAATGTATATGTGGTATTTTTTTATTTGGGGTCAAAGGTCATTAAGAGGTCATTTCCGGTATAAAACGAAATACCCTTTAAAATGCATATTCTCCCACAAATTACGTAGGACAGTGATGCCACTTACATACATGCATTGTTATTACCCAGTGTCTATGGGTGTACACAGATTTGGGGTCAAAGGTCATTAAGGGGTCACTTCGGTTTAAGACAAAAACCTTCAAAATGCCCTTCTGCCACAAAATAACATGGCAAAGTGATGCCACGTACACACATACATTGACATTAGCCAATGTCTATGAGGTTTTCATATATTTTGGGTCAAAGGTCATTAAGGGATAACAACACGGCTGTGTTCGTGGTCTTAGACCACAGCTAAGTCTAGTTCTATATTCTTCTTCTGTCAACCATTACATTTGCTCTAGCACTCACACACTTACATCTATTTTGACCTAACTTGGTCACAATGATCATTGACCATGCCCTACATGTCACATGAAACTTGTGGGGTCAAAGGTCACGAGGGGTCATAGGGGTCAAAAACGTGATTTCAACTAAAAATGCATCTTCTCCCACAACTTACGTGGGACAGTGGCGCCACTAGCACACATGCATTGTTATCATCCAGTGTCTATATGGTGTACACAGATTTGGGGTCAAAGGTCATTAAGGGGTCACTTCCGGTATAAAATGAAATACCTTCAAAAAATTTTATTAGCTAAACAAAATATAGGGCAGTAACGGAATGTTCACATCTGATTTGCAGTTACCTAGTGTATATGTGATATTTTTTTTATATGGGTCAAAGGTCATTAAGGGGTCACTTCCGGTATAAAACTAAATAACCTTTAAAATGCATCTTCTCCCACAAATTACGTAGGACAGTGACGCCACTTGCACACATGTAGTGTAATTACCTAGTGTCTATAGGGTGTACACAGATTTGGAGTCAAAGGTCATTAAGGGGTCACTTCCGGTATAAAACGAAATACCTTCAAAAAAATTTTATTAGCTAAGAAAAACAAAGGACAGTAATGGTATGTTCATATATGAATTGTGGTTACCCAGTGTATATGTGGTATTTTTTTATTTTGGGTCAAAGGTCATCAAGGGGTCACTTCCGGTCTGAGACGAAAACCTTCAAAATGCCCCTTCTGCCACAAGTAACATGGCATAGTGATGCCACATGCAAATGTACATTGAAACTAGCCAATGTCTATGGGACTTTCATATATTTTGGGGTCAAAGGTCAATAAGGGGTCACAACACGGCTGTGTTCGTGGTCTTAGACCACAGCTAAGTCTAGTTATAACTTTTTATCATGTGATGCTGACTGAGAGGTAAGTCAATCCAAGCATATGTGGGAATGTGGGTGTAATATTTGGCCTAAAAGATGTTACAGGAAAGATGTGAAAATATATACATAATCTTCAAAATACACATCTACACCTCTTGGAAACCAACCTTTGGAAGTTGTTTGGATTACACAGAACACTAGCAAGTTCATCTAAGACTTCTGCTACAAGAGGATGTGATTTCCCATTCCAACGTTCCCTGGTTTGCAACGCATCACGCAGGCATTCTTCACCAGCCTCAAATTCTTTCTTCATAATTCTATAAAAAAAACAAAAAACACATTGAACCTATGATCACATTGTTCACTATGATGTACATTATTAAGTAGTACTTTTGGCATCATGCGTCATTGTGGCATGTCACATACATGTACATTGAATAAAAACATAAGACATATAAAATTATGCCTATTCAGAGATTTTATATTGATTCATAGCTTCACAAACTGATCATTCAGCATGACTATAGCTATAGCCATATTGTAACATTTGCTGAGTACAAAAAAAGCCCCAAATGCTTTAAAAAATTATATTTACACAATTGCAATGTACTTCAAAGATTTGGAATAAAACGACCAAATATAATGTTGAATTATTACGATAGAAATATTAGTCAAACCACACGCAATGTTAATACCACTGTATGTACATGGTGTATGGGAAGGTCATATATATAACCCATCAAACGGACCACCCTCAGTCACAATCAACAGATTGACATCTGACGCCGCTGGTATTAAATAGCAATTTTCTTTTTTTGCCTCATCTGTTTGGGTCAAAATTAAAAGTGGACATATCTGGTAGTGAAAAACTAACATTTTGTGGAAAAGAAATACAATTCTATTTCTTATGGAAATGTTATAATATTGCTTTATGGTACACTGCAAGATTCTCATCTGTGTGACGCCGATGTCACATCAATGTCACTGCATCGGAAACTACACCTCGGTTTTCCATATCGCCGGTCCGAAATAGCCGGGTAGCCAGCCTCCTAGGTTTCTACAGAGTGACTTGGCGCGCTTGTGACTTCGCAGGAGAGTCACACTGGTGTGACTACTGCGACTGGACCTGGTGCTCGGTACCGGCGTTTTGGGTTGCCGGTTTTGCTTTTAGGCCTATTGCCATATTTTTATATTCTCTTGATTTATTCAAATAATATGCTTTATTTCTTGCTTTTTTTTTAGAGGATTAGGGAGGGGGAAATTGCAAACTGGACTTTAAAAATAAGGGAAATATTAGATGAATAAAATAAATTTGTTAATAAAAGAAATAAACATGATCAGTAAACAAAGTATAATTCAATAAACTAATATGATGAATAAAATACATTTTTGTTAATTGGTGGTTATTTGAATAACTAAATAAATAACAAATTAAGAAATAAATAAGCAGGAAGAAACCAATAAACGAAGAATGGAAGAAACAAAGAAACACTTGAAAAAAACAACTTGAGAAAAATTGCAAATAAAGAAGTTAAAAGTAGGAATATTATAAGAAGCATGTAGGCCTATTGATGAATTAAAATATTAAATGTGTAAAATAAATAATTATAACAATAATAATTCATAACAAGCATTAATATTTGAGAGATAAAAAATAAGACACAATTTCAAACAAACACTGCAATAGGCCTATATTGATGTGACACCGATTTATAGGCATAATTTGATAACGTAAGAAAATCAACATGAAAAACAAATCAAACTAATAGGCCTATAAAAACACCATTTTGAAAAACGGAAAAAGAAAATAGCACAAGCCAAAGTTTTGCATAAACTTACGGCAGTAAAAGTATAACTTTGCAGTAGACCTTTCAGGAAAGTGACAAGAAGTAAAACAAAATGCATGCTAGGCCTATAAATCAATTTTAAATATAACAGAAAAATTCTTGCTTCAAATAAGTAAAGTTTTTGGCAAATCAAAATGTATAAATTGAAAATGCTAGGCCTATAATAGGCATAGGCCTACTTTGTGAACTTCGCTGAAAATCTCTTTTAAAACATTTAAAAACACAATTAGTTATAAATAAAAAAGCGTTTCAATAGGCCTATATAACGTTATCATGCAAAATATGAAAAAATAGGCCTAATTTGATAGCAAAACATGTCATCTTACCACTGATCGAAGTAAACAAAGCAATGATATAAGTTTTTGGGAAAACAAGCAAACAAATAAACAAAATAAAAACGTTTGAAATGAAACAAACAAATAAACCAAGAACAAGAACTGCAAATAACACACACAGTTGATGAGATTATTAAACAGGCAGCACGAAAAGAATTAAAATATTAGACAAGAGAACAATAAATTAATGAAACAAAATGAATCGGAAGTCTCACAGTTGAAATATAAATGATAAAGAATGCAAAAGCACGATAAAAAACCCACAAAGACGGCAGTAGCCTACAGCCACGGACCCACTGTACAGCATGCATCAATCAATTAATTATAAAAACCAACTCATTCCATTCATGAGCGTATACAAGCAGTTAACAAGCATGATACGCGTATTTTTCATCATCAGCGCGTATTTGGTAGATATACGCTGCGCGTCCCAGAGTGTTCGAACTCATAACAGGGTTCGGTCAACGACCTTTCGGCAGCGTAGTCACCTTGAAGTTCACCGACTGGGCACCGAGCAGGCGACGCATGGGACACTGGCTACGGAAGTCACTTTGATGTGACTACAAGATATGGACCACTGTCGGAATCTAGTCGGTGGTGTACATCATGAGTCGCCGATCGCGGCATCGAGCAGGTAACACATTGGAGGCTAGCAGTTGTAGTCACTACGTGATGACACTGCTGCATAGTACCCTACTGCCTTGTTTCCGATGTAGTCACTCTCCTGTAGTGACTCTGTCGGCCACCATAGGGTAGGTTATTCTGAAGTGACGGCGGTAGTGACTTCAGAGTTCCAGTGCGATGTAGTCACTCTCTCGCCAGGAATTTTGCAGTGTACAATGTACCTCCTGTACTAAATAACAGAATTCATTCCCAGTATACCTACAGTACTGTCCATGTGTTCATATTAAAGAATGGTTTTCTAATATGCAGTCTGGGGCCAAGGTTAGTCCTGCATTACAGTTCTTAGCAGGTGCCTTCGCACTTACCGAGCTACCCACCTGCTTATCGTGTGAAGAGAACCAGGTACACAGCTATGAAGTGCTGATAACAGTTGCAACAGGTAGAGTAAATCATGTATTGTGAGTGAACTTACTTGAGCTGCCCCAAGTTGAATTGTGTGGTTGCCAATCCTGTTATGCTGTTAGCTCTCCTCATACAGTCTCTAGCTTCCAGTAGGATACGCTCCCCTTTACGCAAGATTTTATCTCTCCCTCTCATTAAACCAATTCTATTTAGAAGTCGACCTGTGATATAAAGAGACAAATCAATTTAAAGGAAACCAACTTTTTGTGGTAATATGTTGGACAAATATAGGACGACTCCACACAAGAGCAGGATCCGCCTCTATGTGCACTCCTGGGAAACAGCATCTATCATAGCAAGTGTCTACATAGCATAGTTATTGCATAGTGAGCATGTTTCTTGCAAGTTTGTTATGGCGCGTTACAGGGTGTATGTACGTAGGGCACTTATGGCACAACGTTGTATGCGTGTATTGAAAGGCATATTTGATGCCAATCTCACCCTCTGTGTGGAGTTGTCCATTATTATCTTATGTATTAACAACTTTCATTTTTATTACATCTTGTGTAATCTATACATTTCATTTCAAGAGCTTCTAGTGAAAATGATAATAGTGATTTCAAAGCATGAACATTTGTTATTGGCTCCATTTCCGTAAATTTTTAAAGTCTTGTTTTAATAGATGTTGCAATCTTCACAAAATCATCTTGAAATTTTCTAATTTTTCATGACTTATTATATAATAATTATGTGTCTGTGTAAGTTTTGCTCTACTCACCCTTGGCTTCCATCACCTGTTTGTACAAAAAGTCTTTCTCAGATATTGCAATGTTCTCCAGTGTATTCAGTGCTTTATTGTAACATTTGAAGGCTGCCACTGTCTTCAGCTGGTAGTAGTTGAGATCAGCCAGACTTCCTTGGATTTGAACCAGCAACACATGCTCTGGTGTGCTCAGAGGGAATTTCTACATACATACACACACATATTGGAAATGATACATTGTCATTAGGTTTTCTATGTATACAAATTTGGCAAAAACACAAGGAAAGCAGCAGTATTGACAAAGATGAAGTCCCATTCAAATATATGCAAACTGGAATTTGATTCTGCATCATTTTGTAAGAATGTATACTTCAGTAGTTCAGTTAGCTTGCTGCTGCAACTGTCATCAACTTAGCATGTGTAGCAGTGAGCTTAATACTTTGCCTGCTTTTGACCTGTGAATTCTCCCTCTCCGGCTGCAACACATTTCACGACATTAGTCTTGTCAACTCCATCATCCCTGAGAAGTCACTTCATTTCATAAGGGATACCCCTATATTACTATACCATTTTACATTCTGATTTGGCAGTGACGTCAATGTGCCGAGGCAGCTGTTTTGCGCAATCTAGTCACCATATTTAAACATGTGCATGTCTATGTCAGCGCTTTGCGTGAACACTAGCGATCTGAAGCTGCCCCAATCAAATGCGCACTGACGTCACTGCCAGGTGATAGTTTGCAAGTGAGGGCCACTTCGATACTTATACGTATACAAAAAGCAACCAGCATCTGACAAAAATAAAAGTAACATAGTATACTAATGCCATTGGCTGATATAAAATGAATCTATACAATGATCACACTATTGACCAACTACACTGTGTGCTTCTTTGATTAACCAATTAATCTGTGTAAAATTGATGCACCATGATAATGTACTGTTTTATTTTGGTATCCAAAATACAATTACAGTCAGTTAACTTCATATTCTTGAATATGTACCTTTGTCATAAATTCCACAGCAAGAGTCAGCATCTCTTCTGCTTCCTTGAAGCTAGCCTTCTCAGCTAAGAATTTCCCAGCGTGCATGCCCAGCAATGCCAGCTTACAGCGTTCCTCTGGTTGATGCTCATAATAAAACCATTCTTCTGTTTAAAAAACATTTCATGTTCTTATGATCAATCTCCAACAAATGTGGGTGAATACCTCTTTCTATACATTTCTTTGTATAAATCATGTATTCATCAGTTGTAATGTACACACGACAATGCTTTTATTTGTTTGCTTGTTCACTTGGGTGGTATCATTGGTGTTTTGGGAGGGTGTTAATGGTACTATTTATACACTCAAATGACTCGCACTGGCTATCTGCTTGTACCCTTTGCAATTTCCTGACAAGTATTGTAACACAGTCAAGCAAAATGAACATTCACATTCTTAGCAGCATGGATACTGATATTGGACTCTGTCATTCTTGACATTTGCTTAAAAAGTGACCTTTTTCAGAGTCTTGGCTAGCAGCAACATAGCTTGCAACACCATCACGGTGTCTTCATGCAGCGTAGTGTAAGATTGTAAACACTACGCTGAATGAAGACGCCATGATGGTAACTTATTTTAAAGCAAAAATTCCCATTCTTGCCCGTTTGATAGGCAATACTGTGCTGCAAACTTCAACAAAAGTTGAGTTCCTGAGATATGGTTACCTTCCCATTGCTGAAAACAATGCTTATACAAAAGCTCTTGAGGTGCAGGAATTGGTCAGTCAATTTGAGGAAGTGCTAAGTCTTAGTACGAAACTGTCATTGAGGTATGTAACATCAACCCAAATTTTGGATTTGCTTACAAGAATCTTTGAATATTTGACTAACAATTCTTTTAGCAAAAGCTTAATATTCAACAAAATCAACTCATTTGACTTGATCAAACCATATATGTACAATTATTTGGAAATGCATGGTTTGGAAAAACAATAACGCTAAACTAGTCATACCATCAGAATCGCCCTCCAAGGCATCAAAGTATTCATCAGAATCATCGCCATCTTTGTTGTCATCTGGCTTCCCACCATCCTTGGCATTGTCTGACGATAATACCTCTGGAGGCACATCAGTCTTGCTTTCAGAATTTCCTGTGGGACTATCAGAAGGCTGGAGTTGTTCATTCTGCATGACATTTTTCTCTTCAATTACAGATAGTTTAGTAGACACTTCTTTTGATTTCCTTTCTTTGTCATCTGAAAAGTAATCATAGCAATCATATTTTAATGTTTTTGAAAGAATATTGCAATCCATTGTAAAAACATTTACTGTCAGTCACTCTCTCACAAGTATACACATCATTCACAGATGCAGATTGGAAGTACATGAAACAGATGTACAGTAATTATACTTCACATGGAGGAAACTTAGCAGTTGCTATCATTAAAAGGACTGTGCAGCAAGTGTCTTAGCTAGCCACCAGTCTGGCAGTCATTTTAGACAGGGAGTTTGCTCCTGGGATGCCTTTGACCATCTCTTTCTTCCATGCTTTGACAGATGCTGCATTATAATTGTAGGTATTGACAAAGGCTGTTGACCTTTTTAGTAATATTTGAGCTCTTTGAACCCCCAATAGGTTGAAGAGGTCTGGTAAATGTTGTTAAGGTCAAATGAGGACAGGCATTTTGATTAAAATGACGGCCAAACCTCAATTTCTAGCTAAGACCCTGTGTGCAGCTGCCCTAATTGTTTTTGATTGTTTTCCAATACATGGATATCATCAGTGTACAAATTAAGTGGTCATCCGGTCTTCCTGAAGCCCAGATTTGCTGGGGGATGACCAGAAATTCACTGCAGGTTATCCGTCGGATACCCACACTTTATTTTAAAAAATTAATATTTTCCCTTTTGGAGTGTTACTTGACCTAGAGCTAATTGCTAGGATCATTCATGGTTGAATTTTAACAAAATGTGTTTTTAATATGCAAAGTTCTAAGTTTTAAATTAAAAAGCTTAAAAAAATTACAATTTTAGATTTTAAATAATATACGGATGACCACAAATTTTGGCAGATGACCAGACTTTTTTTTAAATTTGCACACTGAAACCATATGACCAACTTTGATAGGATTTTCAGCAAAATGTAGCTAGTAAATCCATGCCACAGTATTGAAATGGAAACAAATGTAAGTGGATTTTTTTGACTAAAAAATCTGAGCATAACATAATATCTTTATCCTGCAGTAACAGTTCAAGTGTCAGGAAATCCAAAAAGTATCCAATTCTTAAAAATATGTGAGTTTACCTGCAACCTTCGATGCCCCTGGTGGTGATTTTATCTTTGAAGTAAGTTCCACATCTACTGTGTCCTATATAGTACAAGTAGCAAACAAAGAAACAAACATGAGCAAACTATACATTTGTGATCAATTTTAGTCTTCATGATAATTTTTCACTTGCATGTATAATATTATTTATACTTTACATCAATATACAATACAATATTTTAAACAGACAGCTAAATCTTATGAGCTGTTCATCCCTCATAGAATTATGAACAACTTCTTTCTTTTTTCTGGGAAAAATATGCCACCTATGAATGAACATGGTACCTAAGGATGCATGGTATTCCTCAAGATGTGTCCCATTTTCAGTTTTCATCTTTCTAAATCACAAGAAATATGCCAAGCAACACTTAAAGGTCACCAAAATTATTAGACAGAGCATTTGGTGTTATTTTTCAGAATGGACTGGTAGGTCAACAAGAAACCCTAGTATTGTAGTAGTAACCATTTCAACCCAATAATATTATTCATTTATTACATAAGATAGAAGTGTTTAGCAAATTCAGGCTATTTAAACATGGCTAATTTGTTCTGGAATTGATGATCCATTTATAGTCAGGATGAAAACAAGCACTGACATAATTTCCTGAAACTGCTTTAACATTTCCTGAAAATGTGTATTTTCCTATACTTTGTACAGGGAAGATCTAAGCAAAATTTCCTGAAATCAGGAAATTTCCTGAAGATTTACATCCCTGTATAGTACACCAAAGTTGGAGGAGATAAGTCAGACGAGGGACAGCTGTTCCTCCTGTACAATGAGCTACACTTTGTTTCATCTCCAGTTCAGTAGTGACCTTTTACACTTTTGACAAGCCGCCTGTATGCTTGTGTATAGACACTCTGCGGGGTTAAGTTAAAATGTGTGATTTTCCTGATAGCCACTTATGAGTCTGAAACACAGGCTATTGGAAGAGCTAGCATCCAAGCTTTGGAACAGAAGTGCTGGTGGAAAATGTGAATGTTGAGAATTTCTTGGAAAGAACACAAAACAAATGAATTTGTCAGAAGTCAAATCATCGGCAGAGTGCTACACTTATCGTAAGTGCATTAGAATGTAATAGCTGCCTTTTGTAAAACACCTAGTATTATTGCAGCACATCCCCTCATTGTAAAGTGTTGATGTTCTGTATTACTTGCCTGATGGCCACTAAGCTAACCCAAGATATCACATCATTTACATGTAGTTACGGTAGGTGTTTTTCTAGTGTTATTGGTTAAAAATAAGTACATTTATTGAAATGTTGCAAATGGCAGCTATTACATTCTACTGCACTTACGATAGTGTAGCACTCTGCCGACGAAATAGGAAGTCACACTTCATTATGCCAAAAGATTGATCACAACAAACTTCAATAGTTTGGCCATTTTCTAGAAGAGATGGAGATTGCTTGGAGATGATCATTGTTCAAGGTCAGGTTGAGGAGCATCGCATCGTAGAAGAGGCAGACAGAAGACATGTTGGACAGATGGAATCAGAGATTCTAGGACTCATGTCATGACAGGACAATGATGATGATGATGACATGCTTCTATACTGGGACCAGCAAAATACACACTTTTGTCGATGTCACTACCAAACTCGAGGTGAAACAAAGTGTAGTTGTCGGGATGTTGGTACCAGATACAGTTTGAACAATTGCAATTTTGAGTTAGAACCCAATTTTGTACTACCATACCTCTTACCTTTGCTAGTGATAACTCATCTGTGTCTCCTTGTTCTTTACTAGCTGCTTTCATCACCATGTCTACATATGCTGTTCCTGCATCATGACCAGCAGTCACAAGGCATTGCCAGTAGCGTACTAGATCTAATCTTAAAGATATCCTATGACTACCATCACTGCACATCATCAGGAACACACTGTTAAAGTGAAAAAAATTTACACATTATAGCACATAAGCAGTTGAGGAATATACATTATATGACTTACATTTACAATGATTTTCCACAATTAAATTCAAAGGTTCATAAACATCCATACATGTACATGACAGATGTAGGACAACTTCACCATGGTCAAAATTAATTTGATACATATAATTATTTTCATCTACTTTATATGCTACAGCTCACAGCTGTGTCATTTGTGATCAATAATTTAGCAGTAGTTAACTACTAGTGGCCCACAAGGTTTATAGAGTAAAATGTATGATTTGTCTGTAGTCAGCCATATCATCAGTCATATCATCAAACAATATCAAAATAGCAGAATGACATAAAAATAAACTTACTCTGGATCAGTGACTATTTCAAACAATTTCTCCAAATCACCACACTTTTCTAGTTGGTATGTCAACTCCTCCGTCCTTCTCAAACTTGGTGGTTGTTTCCAGAAGTAACTAGCTAGTATTTCATGACACTGTCTCTTCACTTGATTTTGTCCTGAACGAGGCAAGAAATTTATCACTGATGATGATGGTGTGTCAATACCTGTACCACCTATTAGACCTGTTGAAGGGAACAAATTATAAGAAATAAGTAAGTGCAAGTTTGACTAAAATTAATTTTCAAATGACAGGATGATTTTGGTCCAAATTTGAAATGGACATGGACATGCACCAAGAAAGCTGTACACTCTCATGAATTCCAGGAGATCTCATGTTTTTCACAATCCCCTGTGATTTGTCAAATGTACATTTCCACATACTCACATTTGAGACCTGCTCCCACCAAACCCCGACAAAGTCGCAATTTTTTGAAGGACAAAAGATTGAGTAATTATAATGTGATATATCACTTTCATACACTCTTGGATAGCAAGAAAAATGCCAAATACCAAATTTGATTCAAGTGAATGTGTCAAAAAACTCCACCTAACTCCTTGATTCAAAGGGTGGCTATAGGTCAACAGAAATCAAATTCTTCTGTTGACCCTATATCCATGCAACATTTTACATGTATACAACAAATTAAAGTATATTTATACACTAAGTCTTACACACTACATCAGTAAAATAATGCATACAGATTAGATAGGACCTGTTGGTAGGTTCATGCATATACCGGTATTGATTTTTTAAAACCTTTTCTTTTTCTTACAAGTAACCTGAAACATAGGTGCGCCTAGTATCTGATTACGCCAGACTCTTAACTACTACATAGCTACATTGTATGCTCCATAAGGACACATTTGCACATGTACATACATTTCTCATCCTAATTAATTTACCTAGTAGGGAAAATTCAACTGCTTCTCGCAAATGCTGATGGAAAAAGTTCATAAGACCACCAGGCCTCTCAAAGAGTGCATCAAACGTTGCTGACCGCAACATGGCAAAGTCAAAGGTTGTAACATTCAATGACCCTGTATATCCCATCATGCTGAGAATTTCTAGTAGTTCAGTCTCACCGAGTCCTTGGCGTGAACAAGCTATCAATTTCAACATATCAGAAACCCAGCCTGACAGACCTGAAAAATGTAATAGGACAAAATTGTAATGATTTTACCGAAG
Organism: Amphiura filiformis; assembly: GCF_039555335.1. NCBI lineage: Eukaryota > Metazoa > Echinodermata > Ophiuroidea > Amphilepidida > Amphiuridae > Amphiura > Amphiura filiformis. The sequence goes on along the minus strand of NC_092630.1, from coordinate 50,464,121 downwards.
TATTAACTTAAAAACAACTTGTATGTTACATCAAAAATATTGGTTAATAATGTAATTGTGAAGTTAGGACCTAGAAATCTGAGCTACCAACCCTATGAGAATGTTGCAGTAACTGTACGAATTGCATTTCACTTTAGTTCACCTCATGATTGGAGGTGATGTCAAAGTATTTTTTTTTTTTTTTCACAAGTGTGATTAACTTAACGTGCACGATTCAATACTGCAACCAGCAAAATGTACCCACACGTCAGTACCAAATGTTAGGTGAACCAAAGTTTAGCAGTAATCTTTGCTTGGATGCTTGATAAACTTGACTGCCAAGCATTAGGCCTAAATCGTACCATTGGATTCTGTGAGTGGCACTGATTAACAATACAACACACTTATACTTACTGTCTAGTCGACCTTTGGATGAAGCTGAAAATCTGCCGTCCAAGTCCCATCCATAATCTTTTGTCCATCTACTTATTACACACCTCCACAAATCTCTGAAGGAATCTGCTTGCACATACTGCTCCAAAAGCTGACCCAAATTTCTTGAAATATTAAAAGACACAGGTTTGTGAAATTATCAGGTACCAGACATTGAAAGAAAATTTGAGATATATCTTCCATGCATGGTGTATTCATGGCAATTATTCCACAGAGATCCAGGGCCATAACATGTGGAATCTCAAATTTGTAATATGGGAATGAACTGGAACAAAATACATAAATGACTGCAAAATACCCAAATGGTTTAAAAATAAGTGAACATTTTAATTATTTTGAGTAACAACAACCGAAGCCAACAATTTTTATGACAGAGTGGCTAAAAGCCAGCTGGTCAGTCTATAAAGATTGTTTGAAGTGCTGCTTGAGGGAGAATCTTTTGACCTTAAAAAATCACTTTAAAACATAATGTACCCACAACTTTTGATTAGTTTCCACCCAATCCTTTTGCTTATTTAAGTCACCAATTCATTCATCACAAAATCCCCAATCTGTACTTTTGCATGTTTATCATTGCATCATTCTTCAAAGCTCAACTGATGTGACTGAAACAATAGATAAAATAATTATAAATGTTGAGGTGATTATATATGCAAATTCAAAGTTACTACTGCAGACATGATGTAGCATCTAAACTACAATGCTACTGCTTATAGTTTATGGTACTCCTACTATCACATAATGTTGCACTGTATTATGGCCTTATTTGCATTCTTTTACACATGCTGAAATGTCACTGGTGGCAAGCCTAAATCTTTCGCTAACCTCCCAACCTTCCCCTTCCACACCAGTCAATTGTCACTACTACTGGACATGCATTAGCAAAATTGCAGGATTCAACATTGATCAGGTGGAATGGGGTAGCTTATTTACATTCCCATACAAAAAGTGTGCCATTGTAGCTACAAGTCTACTCACCTGTATGTCCCACCAACACGCAGCTCATTGGCTAATATTGAAAGGTACAGAGGATGATCACTCAACTTAGACTCCACCACCATATCTACTTGATTCTGATCCAGGTGTTTGCAATGTGCAGCCAGCATGTCTGTGATGACTTTGCCTTTGTCATTGGTGCTATCAAACAGAGGTACTACATTGAGAATGGTGTCTTCATGTTGGCACAGGCACTTGTAGGTCAAATCTGATCTGATGGTGCTGATTACAATTTTGCATTGTTTGGGTATTTCAACTGGTAACCATGGTAACTGTTTTACCTAATATTAGAGAAAATCACAACATATATATTAAATATTATGATGTTTTTAAAAATTTAGGTAAATATGAGGAGGCAAGACTTTATCTTCTGTTAGGCCTTATTATCTTTGTTCAACATAACGCCACCTATCAGTGTTCTCAAAGTTAGTCTGTCATCAGGCGGATTCTTGCATTT